>NC_059124.1:2300245-2570245 GCF_020740685.1 Jaculus jaculus | reverse complement strand
CAGGCTCTCGGCGTGTTGGATGACGCCTGCCCACCCTCGCGAGGGGGCATCCTCTTGGCTCAAATGCTCTGTCTTCCAGAAACAACACAGAAATGATGTCTTGTCCGCTGTGCGTCCCCTCCACCCCCGGCAGGGTGACACACACAGCTAGTCATGGCCTCTCTACCCCTCAGTCAACCGTCGCTGCCTGATCTACAATCAGAATCTAGTAGTACCGACAATGACTCAACAGCACAGGTGAATTGAAATGGGATGCTTATTATGAGGATGATGATGATTTGGCTTTGACTTCAGGAAAAGTGAACTGATGTCTTTTCTCCTAAGATGAGGCTCTGGCTGGCCTAGAGATGGGCCACTCTGGTGTCCCCACAGGGAGGGGCTCTGAGAATGGAAGCAAGAAGGAGGGCAGTCATGGGCAGGTAGAGCGCAGTGGCAATGTCAGTACAGTGATAAGCGGCCTCTCCTGGCACTTCAGCTGGCTGGGAAGGACCGACATGGCAGAAGTCACAGGTCAGAATGAGGGTGGCTCTGGCTCTCTCCGCTTCCAGCACTGTCGTCTGAGAAAGGCATCTCGTTCTCACCCAGGGAGGCTCTGTGCCTTCCATAGATGACATTTCTTCTCTCGAGCAAGCGTCCCGGTGGGAAGTCAGCCGGCTGTTGTCACCATCGTTTGGTTCTGATCCATCAGAGTCAGGACTCATCTCTTCGAACTCAGAGACTGGCAGGAGGTTCCCCCGATGTGGAGGGCCATCCATATTCTCATGTGGACCCCTTGGTGACCATGACACACTATTGTTACAGGCGTCTCCAAACCCTTCCCTAGCTCTCCTGTGTGCTTTAATTAAACCGGCCACTGTACGCAAGCCGATTCAAAAAGACAGAGCCATTGAACACAAACAGGAAAACATAGAAAAGGCATCACTGTGCTCTTCCTAGTCCAGGCAGGATGGTCTTTCAGTCTGATTCAGGGTCCTGCCCCATCTAAAGGGAACTACATCCCAAGATGTCGTGGATGCCTGAAAGCATGGGAAATACCAGATTTCGTTTTCTTTTAATTATTTTATTAACAACTTCCATAAGCACAAGCAATGCACCATGAGCGTAATACTCTCCCACACCTGCCCTTTCCCTCCTCCCATATTCCCCTTCCATGGGATCCCTTCTTTTTTCTAAGTAGTCTCTCTTCTATTTTTTTTTTTTTTTTCGAGGGAGGGTCTCACTCTAACCCAGGCTGACCTGAAATTCACTGTGTAATCTCAGGCTAGCCTCGAACTCATGGCAATCCTCCTACCTCTGCCTCTCGAGTGCTGGGATAAAGGTGTGTGCCACCACGCCCAGCTTCTCTTCTATTTTTGATGTTATCATTTTGTTTCCTCCTATTATGCAGGTCTTGAGTAAGTAGTAGGCCACTGTGAGGTCATGAATCTCAGGGCCACTTCGTATCTGGATGATAGTATTGTAAGCACTTCTCTCCTTCCCTTGGCTCTTACATCCTTTATTTTTTAAAATATTTTATTTTGTGGCTAGAGAGATGGCTTAGCAGTTAAGTGCTTGCCTGTGGAGCCTAAGGACCCAGGTTTGAGACTCAATTCCCCAGGACGCATTCTCTCTCTCTCTCTCTCTCTCTCCCCCCCTGTCTTTCTCAAATAAATAAATAATAATAATAAAACTGGAACAAAATATTTTATTTTTATTTATTTATTTATTTGACAGAGAAAGAGGGAGAGAGAGAGAGAGAATGGGCACACCAGGGCCTCCAGCCACTGCAAACGAACTCCAGACGCATGCGCCCCTGTGTGCATCTGACTAACGTGGGTCCTGGGGAATCAAAACTGGGTCCTTTGGCTTTGCAGGCAAATGCCTTAGCCGCTAAGCCATCCTTCCAGCCCTCTTATATTCTTTCTGTCACCTCTTCTGCAGTGGTCTCTGAACCTTGGAGGGTGCAATAGAGATGTCTCACTTAGTGCTGAGCACTCACTGTCACTTCTCAGCACTTTGACGAGTTTCTAGTCACCCCAGTGACCACCACCATCTCAAACGAGAAGCTTCTGTAACCAAAAGTGAGAGTAGCATTAATCTATGAACATAAACACAAGTGGTCAGAGGGCAGTTTGGTGGCATAATATATGCATTTAGCCAGACAACAGTAGTAATCTCTTAGATAGGACTTATGACGTCCCTTGCCATAGGCTTTTGATTAGACTTTCAGTACAAGGCAGGAATTCCTTTTCTTGGGCAAGCCTCCAGTTCAATCAGAGAGCAGTCAGCTTCCCCCATAACAGACATGCCACCATTGCACCAGTTGGTACATTTGGCCTGGCTGGCCGTCTGCAAGGCTTGCAGGGTCCACTGCCAGTGAGGTGTGTTGACGACTTTTCTCCCCCAACAGGCTGCGTAAGTGTTTCCAGCATCTAGACAGCTCGTCAACAGAGAGGAGGCTTCCAGCTAAGTTTCGCCCTCAGTGAATTTCTCAATGAGTGACCTAGCCTGAGCATGTGGAGTCTTACCATCTAGTTCTGGTGGGCAACAAAGAACCTTGGCAATAGTCTATAATGTTTTAGGGATACCAGGGGCCTCCCTGGCTAACAGGTCTCTTACAGGTACCCCACTCTTGCCATTGAAAATTTTCAAATAGCAATTTATGGCTTCTGGACTCAACGCTATCAACCTCTACAAAATACTTCTCCCAAACTCTCTCGTATTTAACATCTATATTATTAGCTGGGGAAGAAGAAGGTTTCTATATGGCTTATTTACATATCTCAAATTTTGTTTCCATACCCTCTTCTCCTCCATTTCCTCCCCTTAAGGCAATGCTGCATTTAAATATAATTTGAAACCTTTTGCATCATAAATATTTTCTGAACACTGGAACAATAACTTTTGCATTTTCAGGTAAGAAACCAAAGTAGTCCCTCAGGAAATAATGCCAGCATCTCATAAAACTAAAAAGCTCTTGTACCACAAAAGAAACTTACTGGAGGGCTGGAAAGGTGGCTTAGTGGTTAAGGTGCTTGCCCTGTGAAGCCTAAGGACCCATGTTTGACTCTCCAGATCCTGCATTAGCCAGGCCAGCAAAGGTGAGGCAAGCACAAGGTCGCACATGCCCACTAGGTGGCGCAAGTGTCTCGAGTTCATTTGTAGTGGCTGAGGCCATGGTGCACCAATTCTTTCTCTTTGTCTCTCTCAAAAAAAATTTTTTAAAAAGAGACTTAATTGAATAGAGAGACAACCTACAGAATGGGGGAAAATATTTGCTACCCATACATCTGACAGAGGAGTAACATCTAGAATTTAGTAAAAACTTAAAAACTAAACAAGAAGAGCTTGTCAACTTAATTAATAAATGTGCTAATAAATGAGCAGTTCTCAAAAGATGAAGTACAAATGGGCCAATACACAGACAACCCCTGAGACATAATCATAGGCAAATAAGAACCAAATATATAAGGAAGGGGGAAAGCCCTCTTTCTCTAGTGAAGATCTCTTTTTCCGTCTCTCATTGTGCCCTTTCTAGTTTCATGACTATATCACATATACACATACCTTATAAAAATTAAAATATCAGACATGCATATGAGGGAAAAATCCACATTTGTCTTTCTGAGTTTGAATTACTTTGTTTCCCATAATAATTTCCAGTTCCATTCATTTTCCTGTAAACGTCATGATTTCATTTCCTTTATGGATGAATCAAGTCCCATTATATATATGGACCATTTTTTTTGTTTTGTTTTTTTGTTTTGTTTTGCAAGATAGGGTCTCTCTCTAGCCCAGGCTGACTTGTAATTCACTATTTAGTCTCAGGGTAGCCTCGAACTCACAGCGATCCTCCTACCTCTGTCTCCCAAGTGCTGGGATTAAAGGCGTGCGCCACCACACCTGGCACTGGACCACATTTTCCTTATCCACTCACGAGCTGATGGACATGCAGGCTGGTTCCATTTCCTAGCTCCTATGACCAATGCAGCAAACATGCATGCGCAAGTATCTCATTTGCAGGACTTAGATAAACCCCAACACCCAAACGTCGCAATGCCTGACTTCAAATTACCCTGCAGGGCCATGCTGAAAAAGAGCATGCGTATTGACACAAACATAGGCATGTAGGCCACTGGGATAGATTAGAAGACACAGAGGTAACCTCCCCATGGCTGCAACCACCTTGTTTTTGGCAAAGGTGTCAAAAACATCTGCTGGGGGAAAAGACTGTGTCTCTGTTCCCTTCCAAGGAGACTCTGCCTTGTTCAAACCGACCAGCCTCTTCTCAGGCTGGCCACCCTGGCACTCCATCTCCTTGGATTGGTTTGATAGGCTTGTAACAATTCCAACCCAAACAAACTCCCCTCACCTTGCTCAGATCTTCACAAGAAATAGCATTTGACTCGCCTCCCAGACCCACCACGGTTCAATTCTGATAAGCTTTCTCTGGTTCCACCTGTTGCCTCCCTCCTTCCAATATCCCAAGATATTTTAATAAGACAAATGAGCCTTCAGAGCAAAGTTTAATAAACTTACTCACTCCAGAACCATAAGCTAGACATGAAGGCACATGTCTATATTCCCAGCACTGGACTCAGGAGGCAGGAGAAACAGGATCACAAGTTCAAGGCCCGCCTGAGTTACATAGCAAGGCTCTGTCTCAAAAAAAAAAAGGACACACACATCAAACAATAATGAAATGTAAATTAAAGGCAATAATAATAATAAAATCAATCACTATCCTAAAGTAGAGCACTTGTCTAGCATACACAAAACCCTGGGTCCTATTTTGAGCACACATAAAAAAGCAGACTATAATTAAAAATTATATTTTACCAAATGTAATAAATGATTAAGAAAAAGCGAAGGGATACACTTCAAATAGAAGTAATGATAAGTAATAAGATGTTGGCTTGCTTCATAGTATAATTAATGAGAAGTGAATCAGAAGAATATATTAGAAATAGAATGAAAATTTGCTGAAAATTCGTAGTGTGACATGAATGTCATCAGTTCAAAGAATATTTAAGAAAGAAACTCACAAGGAAGTTTCAAATACCCTGAACTCTTTCACTCATACACAAGAGCAACTTGACAGTGGCTTACCCAAATTTGACAAGGCTAAATAATTTTCCTGGCATTACTGATCACACATTGGGAAGCCAGAAGAAGATTTTAACCTGTCAATCGTTAAAAAAAAAAAAAAATACGTTTGATTCATCAGCCATTCTAAATACAAGAGTAAAATATCACAATTGCTGTCATATAAAAATGATATCAGCTAGGCATGGTGGAATACATCTTTATTTTATTTTATTTTATTTTATTTTATTTTATTTTATTTTATTTTATTTTATTTTATTTTATTTTATTAGAGAAATGGAGGGCTCAGCCCCTGCAATCGAACACCAGATGCTTGCGCCACCTAGTGGGCATGTGTGACCTTGCACTTGCCTCACCTTTGTGCATCTGGACTACATGGGATCTGGAGAGTCGAACATGTGTCCTTAGGCTTTGCAGCCAGGCACCTTAACTGCTAAGCCATCTCTCCAGCCCTGGAATACATCTTTAATCCCAGCAAATCAAGAGACAGAGACAGGAGGATCTTAATGCTTGAAGCCACACACATACACAAGAAACAATGGATAAAACTAAGTTACAATTAGCTGAACCCATCAATGCACCTCAGTTACAGTTAGTAACAATAAGTTGTGGTGTGCTACTAGGCAGCAGGATGACCACAATAGCCACACACTGTACTAATACCACCGTGCACTGCACACTCGGAACAAGAAGAAAGGCTCTTTTTTCAAGATTTTATTTATTTTGAGAGAGAGGTATGCCAGGGCCTCCAGCCACTGCAAACAAACTACCTTGTGCATCTGGCTTTACATGGGTACTGGGGAATTGAACCTGGGTCATTTGACTTTCCAAGCAAGTGCCATAACCACAAAGCCATCTCTCTAGGGCAAGAAAGGTTCCTGAAAGTAGTCACCACATAGAAATAATAAATGTCGAATGGGCGTGGTGGCGCACGTCTTTAATCCCAGCACTCGGGAGGCAGAGGTAGGAGGATTGCTGTGAGTTCAAGGCCACCCTGAGACTCCATAGTGAATTCCAGGTCAGCCTGGGCTAGACTGAGACCCTACCTCAAAAAAAAAAAATAAGTGTGAGAGGGGATAGGTATGCTTAAGTGATTTAAGTGTCATACAGTTCAATACATGCATCAAAGAATCACCTGGCCTCAGTAATTAAGTGAAATGTTTGTGCACTTTACATATCAGGGAATTAAATTAGTTAAAGAACACAATCTAAGAATGTAGAGCTAAAATAATGTGAAAAAAGGAAATAGAAGTGGTGATGAGTAATAAGCTCTTGGGTTATTTGATAATTCAACTGAAAAGTAAATCATTAGAAAAAATAGGAAGAGATTTAAACATTTTGCTGATTTGATATAAAAGTGCCATCAATGAAATGACATGAAATTCATATACACTATGAAGATATGAATATGAGGACGTGAAAGTCATCAGTTCAAAGAGCTGAAATAATGTAAAAATAATATTATTTCTAATACATAATAAACTTATGAGTTCTGATATCTCTCTCTCTTTTTTTCTGAGGTAGGGTCTCACTCTGGCCCAGGCTGGCCTGGAATTCACTATGTTGTTTCAGGGTGGCCTTGAACTCACAGCAATCCTCCTGCCTCTGCCTCCTGAGTGCTGGGATTAAAGGTCTGTGCCACCACACCCGACTCTGTTCTCATTTTTTTCTGTTTTCTTTCTTTCTTTTTTTGGGGGGTGTGGGGGTTTGAGGTAGGGTCTCCCTCTAGGCCAGGCTGACATAGAATCCACTCCACTCGGTAGTCTCAGGGTGGCCTTGAACCCATTCTCATTTTAAATGCTCACTTTGCTTATCTCATTTTATAATCTTTTACTTAAAGAGGGCTCCCAAAATTGTCTAAATTTAAGATCTACAAATCCATCAAGACCAAGGCCCATGATCCTGAGACTGGCCAGGATAGACTCTAAGCAGGGTGCATAGAAATTCCCCTCCCTGTGGTTTTTCTCTGTAACTGTCAACGTAGCCATCATTCACTAACAAGCAGAACGGGTGCCGGGGACCCAGAGATTCAAGGTCCTGTTGTTTTCACCAGCTTGACCCAGAACTCACGGTGAACTTGCTAGACATAGTAGCTAGATCAAACATGCCCAACCCAGTTGCTGGAGTTTTCTTTAAAACAATAAAACTTTCTTTATTCTCTTTTTTTAAAGTAAATATTCTGCTGGCATGTCAACAGAGCAGAGGCAGGCCACCTGAAGAAAACACAGGTACTTTAGTAATAAATGTAATAAATAAAATAAATAAACTTTAGTAGTAAATGAATGAGCACACATCCTTGAGGAAGTGCTAATGATCTTCTCATACGAATTTATTGCAAGGTGTTATTTATCTGGAGCATTTTATAATAAAATGTTCTTTGGTTCTTTGGAGCTGGGAAGGTGGCTCAGCACTTAAAGGCACTTGCTTGCAAAGCCTGCCAGTCCAAGGTCTACTCCCCTGTACCCACATAAAGCCAGATGCATGACGGGGGCATGCATCATGTGCAGTCGCAACGGACCCTGATGTGTCCTCCCCCCTCCCTTCTCTAGTTAATAATAAAAATATTTTTTTAAGTTCTTTTATGGCTGGAGAGATGGCTTACCAGTAAAGGCACTTGCCTGCGAAGCCTAAAAGCCCAGGTTCCATTCCCCAGTACCCACATACACCAGACACACATGGCGGTGTATATGTCTGGAGTTAGTTTGCAGTTGCTGGAGGCCCTGGCATGCCCTCCCTCCCTCCCTCCCTCCCTTCCTCCCTCCCTCCCTCCCTCCCCCTCTCTCTCTCTCTCTCTCTCTCTCGTTATCTCTCCCCAGTTTCTCTTTCTCTCTCATAAATAAACAACTAAAAATAAAATATTAAAATGTTATTTGGGGCTGAAGAGATGGCTTAGCAGTTAAGGCGCTAGCCTGTGAAGTCTAAAGACCCAGCCTTGACTCCCCAGAACTCACATAAGCCAGACTCAAAAGGTGACGCAGGCACACAAGGTCACACATGTGCACAAGGGGGCGCACGCATTTGGAGCTCGATTGCAGTGGCTAGAGACCCTGGCACACCAATTCTCTTGTGTGTACACTTTCTTGCCCTCTCTTTCTCTCATACACACAAAAAAGGTTTCTTGGTTCTTGAATAAGATTTTTTTGTTTGTTTGTTTTCTTGAGGTAGGGTCTCTCTCTCTAGTTCAGGAGACCTGGAATTCACTACATAGACTGAGTGGTCTCGAACTCACAGCAGTCCACCTACTTCTGCCTCCTGAGTGTTGGAATTAAAGGCATGCCCACGACACACAGCTTGAATAAGTATTTTTTAAAATATATTTTTATTTACTTATTTGCAAGGAAAGGGAGAAAGAAGAGAGACAAATATATAGAGAAAGTGGACATGCAGGGCCTCCAGCCACTGCAAATGAAGTCCACATTCATGCACCACTTTAAGCAACTGGCTTTATGTGGGTACTGGGGATTCAAATCCAGGTCGTTAGGCTGTGCAAGCAAGTGCCTTAACCTCTGAGCCATCTTTTCAGTCCCTTGAATAAGTATTTTTGGCACATACAGTAAAACCAACTAAAATCATTTTCATATAACTTTTCTCTATAGAAAGAGGTTTCTGGTTATTTGTGTGTCTGTGGGGGGGGTGTGGATGCACCCATGTATCAGTGTATGTGCATGTGCTTGTGTTATTTTTATTTATTTATTTGAGAGAGAAAGAGAAATAGGCAGGTAGAGAATGGGTATACCAGGGCCTCTAGCTGCTGCAAACAAATTCCAGATATGTGTATCCCCTTGTGCATCTGACTAATGTGAGTCCTGGAGAATCAAACCTGTGTCCTTTGGCTTTGCAGGCAAATGTCTTAACCTCTAAGCCATCCCTCCAGCCTGCATTGTGGGTTTTGTTTTTTTGTTGTTGTTGTTGTTGTTTTGGGGTTTGTTTGTTTTTTTTTTTGGTTTTTCGAGGTAGGGTCTCACTCTGGCTCAGGCTGACCTGGAATTCACTATATAGTCTCAGGGTGGCCTTGAACTCACAGCGATCCTCCTACCTCTGCCTCCCAAGTGCTGGGATTAAAGGCATGCGCCACTACATGAGGCTTGTGTGTTTCTTTTTTAATTCTCATTTCATTGTATCTGGCTCTTATTTGTCCACGGATAAGCCCCAGGGATTGTCTATTACGGTTAATTAAATTTAAAAGGAAGAGCTTTGCAAAAATTCTGATAGTCTAGTCATCTCCTTGATGTGCGATCACATTGATTCTGCAAATGTCGGTGAGCTGCCTGACGGCATTGCAGCCACTGAACTTGGCACTAGATTTGAAGAGGAAGACGGAGCATGCCTCTCTCAACTGTGCGTCAAGGTGAGGAGATCGAAGTGTCGAGAGAAGGCTGGAGAGATGGCTTAGCGGCTAAGGTACTTGCCTGCAAAGCCAAAGAATGCATGTTCAAGTCTCCAGGTCCCACATAAGCCAGGTGCAAAAGTGGCACAAGCATGCAATGTCGCACATGCACACAAGGGGGCGCATGTCTGGGGTTTGTTCTCTGTGGCTGAAAGGCCCTGACATGCCCATTCTCTATCTTTCTCTCTCTCAGAAAAGTTTTTTTTTTAATTCAAAAAAAATTTTTAATGTTGAGAAAAACAAAAGAGGAGGCACATTCTCCCCAAGCCAAGCGGAACAAGAAAAGTGAATTCAGAGTGTGTTTTGCAGATCTCGGGGGCTCCAGGGATGAGGCCTGGGTGTCTGCTGGGGCAGGAGGAGTGAGAGGGAGACATCGGGTTTCTTACCGCTTCAACCAAAGGGCGGCTTCTCCTATCTGCTTTATGTCAGCTGGAAGTCCATCTATTAGATGTCTGTGACAGTCAGCCAAATTGTCAGCCAGATCTAGGGTAACCTTAGGAAAGGTGCCTCTGGTGCCTCTGTGAGGGAACTTGGGCTTGACAGAGAAGAGAAGACCCACACTGAATATAGGGCCCTTCCACGGCAAGGGTCCCAGACCGAATGAGAACAGGAAAAGTGTCCAGAACTTTGGGTGTCTTTGAGAATGACAGAGTCTTTCTTGGCTCTTAGTTGGGCTGTATGTAACCCAAGAGTTGGGGGGCCAGATGCCCCTGTCACAGAAAACCTCTAATGCATCAGTGGCCTCAGGGTTCTTACCACGGTGATTTTTAAGAATGAAACCCACAGACCATAGAGGATGAAGTTTATAGAAACATTTTATGACAGAGATTAAAAGAAGGAAAGAAGGCTATATGGCAGAAGGGGAACCCCAGAGATAGAAAAGCCCACCTGGACGCTCTGAGTGGAAGTTTACTGGATGGAGGCTGAGCTGGCCAGTGCAGTTCCTGTGCCCGGTGTCCAGATGCCACTTCTTCGAAGGGAACAATCTTCCAGGAAACTTCTCGGAGGGAGGAACGCCGTTAGGGTAGAACAGACAAGGAAAACCCAAATCCCATGCCTTATATTTAGGGACCCAGTAAATCTTACTCACATCCTCTAGGTAGATTTTAGGGAAAAGGAAATAAAGGGAAAAAAATAAATCTCCCCCCCTTATAGACTCAAAGACATTTCCCACTTTGACCCAAGTGGGGGAAAAACTGCTCACTTTAGGGGCCCTGTTACCCTCAAGCTGCCTGGCCCGTGTCTGTCTCCTACTCTCCATGGAGAGCAAGCTGAGCCCAGGCGCTCATCTGTCTGCTTCCTGACTGCAGACACAGTGTGACCAGCTGCCGCCCTTCCCTTCATAACAGGATGTATGTCCTTTAATTTTTTTTTCATTTATTTATTTACAAGACAGAGAATGGGCGCCCCAGAGCCTCCAGCCACTGCAAATGAACTCCAGATGCATGCGCCCCCTTGTGCATCTGGCTAATGTGGGTCCTGGAGAATTGAACCTGGGTCCTTGAGCTTCACAGGCAAGCACCTTAACCACTAAGCCACTTCTCCAGCCTGCATGTCCCCTCTTAAACAATGAACCAAAACCAATTCCTCTTTCTTTAAGTTGCTTCCCTCAAGGATTGTGTTGCGATAAGAGGAAAAGCACCTACCACGACGTCTCTGACTCTTTTTTTTTTTGCCTTGATCTTCATGACCTCACTGTGGCTGACCTACCTGCACAAGACCTGCCTAGTAGGAGCCGGGAAAGGATGTCACTGAACTAGAAGAAAATCCATTTGGAAAGAAGGGATTCAGTGAAGGATGGTGAGGGCACTTTGATTGTGGTACATTGTCTGTGTTTGTGGAAGTTGTCAATAAAGAGAGCGAGTATGCCAGGACTTCCTGTCACTGCAAAGAAACTCTAGATGCATGCATCACTTTGTGCATCTGGTTTTATAATTTTATTTTATTTATTTTATTTTTTGTTTTTGTTTTTCGAGGGAGGGTCTCACTCTAGCTCAGGCTGACCTGGAATTCATTATGTAGTCTCAGGCTGGCCTCAAACTCACGGCGATCCTCCTACCTCTGCCTCCCCAGTGCTGGGATTAAAGACGTGCGCCACCACACCCCACTGTGTATCTGGTTTTGTGTGAGTATTGGAGAATCAATCCCAGGCCATCAGGCTTTGCAAGCCCGTGCCTTTAACCACAAGGCTATCTCTCCAGCCCCCAAATATTATTTTTAAACTATTAAACGAGATGCCCTCTGACTTAGAGTCCAAAGATCATAGAATTTACCCAACTACAGATGAGATCCAGTGGATTTGGTTACCTTCCAGACGTGAAAAATCTCCAAACCTTCATCTTTAGCCCTGACTTTCCTCCTACCAATGTCCTCCCCTCCTTCAGTCCAGTCTCTCTTCCCGTAGCTCCTGCTGTAAAGCCTTTGACACTCCCCACAGCGTGCTGGGTAAAGTCCGATCTCCCTGGCGTATTCTGCAGATTTCCTCATAATTCTGTTCCAAGTGTCTCTGCCACCCATCGCTCTCCTCTCACCCAGAGACTCCGTTTGGGAGACGAGCCTCCAGAGCTTGTCACATTCTTGCGCTCGCAACAGAGTGTGTGGTGAGTTCGGTTGTCAACTCGATCAGATTTAGAATCAAGTGAGAGACGCGTCCTCCTCTCGGATGATTCTAGGAGACTGTTTCCAGGAAGGACTGACAAGCAAGGAACTCATCCTTCCAGAGTGGGCAGCCCTTCTGGTGGGTGACTGTGTATAAGGACGTCCTGGGAAAACTCGTAGCTTCTTATTTGCCCGGAGGCTGGTGCTACCTGCTGGTGAGCGTCTTCTGCCGGGCTGTGCCTGCTCCTGGTTCAAGTGCCGCTGCGGCTGTCCTCTGACATGAGAATCCAGCCTGCGTCCAGCCTCACCGACTGGCCAGCTACTAGGCTGCCTGACTCCATCCTATAGACAGCAATCATTGGACTACCCATCCCGTAGCATTCTTGTTTATTTATTTATTTTTTTTATTTGAGAGCGACAGACAGAGAAAGACAGACAGATAGAGGGAGAGAGAGAGAATGGGCGTGCCAGGGCTTCCAGCCTCTGCAAATGAACTCCAGATGCGTGCGCCCCCTTGTGCATCTGGCTAACGTGGGTCCTGGGGAATCGAGCCTCGAACCGGGGTCCTTAGGCTTCATAGGCAAGCGCTTAACCACTAAGCCATCTCTCCAGCCCTTCTTGTTTATTTTTAAGGAGGAAGAGGAAGAGAGAGACAGAGAGAGAACACAGACACGCCAGGGCCACTCGCACAGGAGCTCCAGACACACGTGCCACTTTGTGCATCTGGTTTTATGTAGATAGTGGGGAATCGAACCCAGGCCAACAGGTTTTGCAAGAAAGCACCTTTGCTGGGCGTGGTGGTGCATGCTTTTAATCCCAGCACTCGGGAGGCAGAGGTAGGAGGATTGCTGTGAGTTTGAGGCCACCCTGAGACTAGATAGTAAATTTCAGGTCAGCCTGGGCTAGAGTGAGACCCTACTTCAAAAAAAAAAAAAAAAAGGAAGCACCTTTAGCCTCTGAGTCATCTCCTCATCCCCCTCTTTTAATAATATTCATCCCAATAGTTCTGTTCCTTCAGAATGTCCTGATTAATACACAGAGGCAATGACAGATTTTGTTCCAGACTATCTTTTCAAAGATGTTGCTGTTGGCCTGCCTCTTTCTCTCTCTGTCACTCTCAAATAAATAAATAAAAATAAACAAATTTTTTTAAAAATCTTGTATGGTCTGCAGGAAATACATACTTTATGAATGAATGTCAGGAGGAGCCAAGAGGCAAATATGTGCTACACAGATCTCCCAGTGCTTTGTCTCGGATTAGAATCTGAGTGTTGGGGGAGGGGGTGCTGGAGAGATGGTTTAGCAGTTGAGGCATTTACCTGCAAAGCCAAAAGACCCAGGTTCCATTCCCCAGGACCCATGTAAAACAGATGCACAAAGTGTCATGTATCTGGAGTTCATTTGCAGTGGCTAGAGGCCCTGGCACACCCATTCTCTCCCTCTCTCTCTCTCTCCTTCCCTCCCTCTTTCTCTAATAAATAAACAAATACTAATAAATATTTTGAAAAAATAATTTGAATGGTGAAAGGTCAAAAATATTTTTTAAGCCAGGCATGGTGGCTCACGCCTTTAATCCCAGCACTCAGGAGGCAGAGGTAGGAGGATTACCATGAGTTTGAGGCCACCCTGAGACTATGTAGTAAATTCCAGGTCAGCCTGGGCCAGAGTGAGACCCTACCTCGAAAAACCAATACATATATATATATATATATATATATATATATATATATATATATATTTTTTTTTTTTTTTTTTTTTTTTTTTTTTAAGAATCTGAATGGTGAAAGATCGACTTAGTACAAGCTAGGTTTCCAGGAGAGTTAGGGATAAGATTTCATTATACTTCGACTTATGTCTCTACATTTAATTCATATCTAGTGCCTAACAAAGTTTACTGCTGTCATGATCGAACATCTATTTGGTGAGTGGTGGTTTATAATACATTCGCTCTCATGTATAATGCTAAGCAACCTGTATTAATTACTTTTCTTATTGCTGTGACAGAATGTCTGGCCAAGTACCTTAAGGAAGGAAGGGTTTATCTGGGCGCACAGTCTGAAGGCACAGTCCACCATGGTGGCGGATGCATGAGGGAGCTGGTCACTTTATATTCACACCCAGGACGCAGAGGAATGCATGCTGGTGCTCAGCCTTTCTCCTTGTCGTTCACTCTAGGATCCAGCCTGTGGGACGGTGGCACCCACATTCAGTGTGTGCCTTCCTCCCTCCTTAGGTAAACCTCTCTGGAAACACTCTCACAGATACACCCAGAGGGTTGACCCCATAGGTGATTCTAAGTGTAACTGATAAACAAGATTAACCATCACACAATCCTAACAACTAATATTAGGGCTGGGCATTCAGCTCAGACATAGTGCCCTTGCCTGTCACATGTGGGCTCTTGGATTTGATCCCCGGAGTTGCACAAAATTAATGAATTAATTACAGTGATAGGATCCAACTCTGACAGCTTTACGGAAAAGCTTCTGATACATTTGTGGAATAACAAGAGGACAGACAAGTGGAAGAGAAGCCCCCAGGGCCAAGCAAGAGGTAGCAAAGGCAGAGATGGATATGAAAAGAAAAAGAATACAGCCAGGCGTGGTGGCACAGTCCTTTAATCCCAGCACTTGGGAGGTAGAAGTGGAAGGACTCCTGTGAGTTCAAGGCCACCCTGAGACTACATAGTGAATTCCAGATCGGCTTGTGCTAGATCTAGACCCCACCTCAAAAAACAAATGAACAAACAACAGAAAAGGATTTCCCACTTTTAGGTAGCCCACCTCCACCTTCCTGAGCTAGGGCGAGACCCTACCTCGAAAAAGAAAAGAAAAAGAATCCAAGAGGGCGACAAGAGGTGGGGGGGTGGGCGGAGCGGTGGTCTCCGAGGCTGGCTCAGGAAACACAACTGTGGGGTACGGAATGAAGGGAATCTTTGGAAGAGGCAAGCGCCTGGGTAGGGATGGCATGGGAGTCTATAGGAACCCCATTGGGATCTACATATTAATAAGGACATAAAGGAGGCTGGGTATGGAGGTGCACGTATAATCCCAGCATGCCGAAGGCTAAGACAGGAGGATCACAAGTTCACAAGTTCAAGGACAACCTGTGGTCCATCTGTAAAGCCTGCATCGAAATACGGAGGATGAAGCTGGATGTGATGGTACATGCCGTTAATCCCAGTATTCTGGGGACTGAGGGGTAAGAGGATTGAAGCCAGCCTGGAATTATGGAGGTTAAGGTCAGCATGGGCTAATGTGAGAGCCTGCCTGGGAAAAAAAAAGAGGAGGATTAAAAAAGAAGAAGAAGTGGGCTGGAGAGATGGCTCAATGGTTAATGTGCTGGCTGGCAAAGCCAAATGACCCAGATTCGATTTCCCAGCACCCATGTAAAGCCAGATACCCAAAGTAGCACATGCATCTGGAGTTCGTTTGTGGTGGCTGGAGGCCTCAGAGAGCCCATTCTCTCTTTTTTTATCTGCCTCTTGCTCGCACTCTCTGTCTCTCAAATAAATAAAATATTTTTTTTAAAGAGGAGAAAGAAGGGAAGGAGGAGGAGAAATATTTTAGGTGTCTGATGAAAGGTCTCTGTATGTGAGGGGATGGGATCATAAGATTTTATTTAGAGGAAAAAATGGAGATTAGGCAAACGGGCCACAGAAAATGGCGATTCGTCATGAAGGTTTCTCATAGAGATCTTGGGGTTGGTCTGGGCAGGTGAAGGTGAGAATATGAACACCCTGAATGGCAGAAGCCATGGAAGTCTGAATACACTGGCAAGATGCCAACTGTGGAAACCATCCTCCTTGATGCCCTAAGTCCCATGATGCTCCTAGGAGGACGTCTTCTACTGGTTCAAGAGAACAGAAGCTGACTGAGGAGGCCCTTCAGCCCTGGCCAGGACCTGTGTGAATTGAACCTTAAGCAACCTTACTCATCCGCATGTAGATCCTCCACCATCCTAGACCAGACCCTAGACTCGCCATCATGGCAAAGCCTAGATTTAAAAGATCTGCTCTCCTCAGAATCACTACTGTGGCTGGTTCAGGAAACAGCGCAGCAGGTCCCTGACTTCCTCCGTCTCACTCTCCGCCTTGCAGAGCTGGTCACAGCCACTCCTGTGATCCATAACTCTTCAGTAGCTCCGCTCAACTTCAACGGAGAATCTACAGTTGCCAACATGCCCTCAGCATCTCCCTAGGCTAGCCTCTGGCCGCATCTCCATGTTCACCTCTGGGTGCACCAGCCGGTCCTCACTGAACTCTCAGACCCGCGCCCCTTCCCTCCTGCTCTATGCAAGTGCAATCTTGCTTCTCTCCAGAATCCTCTCCACTTTACCTCTCTTTTCCAGCAGCCCCTTTTCAGCCCTGGTGAACTCCTGCCCCTGAAATCTCCGGCTGGAATGCTCCCTACTTCGCTAACACCTAGACTGGATTGAGTAGCCTGGCCTGTATGCTGCCATAGCAACCTGTTTTCACCAAAATCAGAGTGTAAGATGCTACATCCTCATTTTTTTAACGTACATATCTTCATTTAGATCTGTGGTTCTCTGCTCTACCAGACTGCACATCAGAGTGCTTGATGACTTTATAAAAATACTAGTGCTCATTAAATAAAACATTTTTTTTTAAATACTGTATTTGGGCTGGAGAGATGGCTTAGTGGTTAAGGCACTTGCCTGCAAAGCCAAAGGACCCAGGTTCAATTCCCCAGGACCCACGTAAGCCAGATGCACAAGGTGGCTCATGTATCTGGGGCTGGTTTGCAGTGGCTAGAGGCCCTGGTGAGCCCATTCTCCCTTCTCTCTCTCTCTCTCAATAAATAAGTAAATAAATATTTTATTCATTCATTTGAGAGAGAAAAAAAGAGACAGACAGGGAGAAAGAGAGAATTTCAGTGGGCATGCCTTTGCCTACTGCAAACGAACTCCAGACACATGTGCCACCTTGTGCATCTGGCTTATGTGGGTACTGGGAAATCAAACCTGGGTCCTTTGGCTTTGCAGGCAAGTGCCTTAACTGTTAAGCCATCTCTACGGCCTCTAAATAAAACATTCTTAAGGTAGATCTGGGCATAAGAGCTTTCTGAATTTCTGACAGTGGACAGCCAGAGATGGGTACCATGGAACAGACTAAAATTCCTTCAGCTCAGAGATACAGGGAGGACTGCTATCTTATCCTTGACCCTTCAGCTCCGTCCAGTACGAAGTCTTACCACTGACTCATGCATAGAGACGGGGGTGAGGGGGCAGGGGAAGGGTGGTTCAGTACCCATGTACAATCCTGTCCTTTCAGAAACACTTTGGAGACAATAGTAAGGTCTTCCTCCATGTGCTGGGGAGTGCAAATTTGGAAGCACACATTTGGACACTTTTACTTTTCAGGGCTCTTTAGATTCAGATCTTCATCAAAGCAAGTATATGAATGGAGAAACAGAGGCTCCCAGAGACTAGGAGTGACCCTTGGTTCAAATCCTCTCCAGAAATCAACAGGTGACTCACAGAGGCCAGACACCCTCTCGGTGGGTAAGGTTGACTGCTGACCCCGGGGCTTCTCTCTCTTCCATCCACAGAGCCTGCTGACTGCACCACTGCCGTCTCGTGTTGCCTGGACCAAAAGCCATGGAGGAGGAGGAGAATTTAGCAGCCGAGTGACCTCTTTTGTAAAAACGGGACTATGGGGTTGGGGAGATGGCTTAGCTGTGAAGGCACTTGCCTGCAAAGCCAAAGTACCCAGGTTCGATTCTCCAGGACCCATGTAAACCAAATGCACAAGGGGGCGCACACATCTGGAGTTCGCTTCCAGTGGCTGGAGGCCCTGATGCGCCCATTCTCTCTCTTTCTCTCTCCCTGCCTATTTCTGTATCTCTCTCTCTCTCTCTCTCTCAAAATAAATAAATAAATAAATTTTTTAAATGGGATTCTGTTAGTTCCCACTGAAGATGGGGAATTCTATCTGGGGTCCTCATGAATATGGGAAGATAGCCATCCTGGCCAACATTGCATTGACTAATGTTTCCAGGGTCCCCAAAGGATCCACTCAGTACACTTGGCCCCCCAGTGGAAAGACTGTAAATCTAAGCCATTACCACTCAACAATAGTGAGCATGTTTTTTTTTATCGCTGCTGTCATTGTTGTGACCAGAAACCTATTAGCAGCTGCACTGGAAACCCCTCACTGCTAATGGACAGAAAGAAATGAGAAATAACCCAGTGACCCAAGGACACTGCAAGTGAACCCCAATCTAGGGGCACTGGCTGTGGTCTGCGGTGCTCCCCACTCTCGGCTTTGCTGAGAGCCTTGGGTTAACGAAGCCCTGGCTGACAGTCCTCCTTGCCACGGCCGGTGGGACTGGGATCAAAGCCTGAGCCAGCCAGGTGGCCTCCTGGGCTCAGCCACCCCGAGCTGGTGCTGAGGTTGAGTGCCTAGGCCATAGGTACCCCATTCACTGCCTTCCTGCACGCCTGTCCCCCCAGGCTCTTGAGGAAGAACCACTGGTGGTGTCCCCCAACCCCCTCCCGACCATCAAGGCTGTGGGTGTCCAGGTGTTTCAGCACCTATCACCCCAGCGATGGAGAAAAGAGATGGTGTGTGTGTGTGTGTGTGTGTGTGTGTGTGTGTCTTTAAGATGAAGGTGGTGGGCAGCCATCCATCTCCCCTAAACACAGACTGGCCTTGTTCTTCCATTTCTGGCTGAGTGATAAAAACGTTAAATGTCATTTCCTGTATCAGTGGTTAACCACTTGCTTCTGGATCCGAGACTTACCAGAGCTGCTGAAGTGAACAGAGAGACAGCGAGACCTGCTGCTTTCAATAACCCTTTCTTATAGCCTGTGGGAACTGCGTAACCTTTGGGGGAGAGTCATGAGGGGGTTGCTGGATCTGGTCCGAGCAAGGCGCTCAAGACTAGACTGGCCGATGGCTTTCTTGTGCTGCATACAGGAAGAGAGGAGAGGCGAGCTGTGACCGAGCCGTGTCCCTCATGTCCCTCCCTCGCGGTGAGCGGGGACGCGGACCTGCCCCCACTCCCGGAAAGCACGGCTCGTCCCCTCGCCTCCTCCTCCCACGACAGCTTGAGGATGCACGCGACGCAGTGGATTCACTGACCCCAGGTTTCTGTCGAGGGCAGAGAAGCCCTGCTTGATGTCCTTGGCTTCCTGCAGCGATGCCTTGTCCTGCAGTCATAGGAAGGGGGGCAGGGGGTATGCCTGGAAAATTCTGCCTCGGAGTAGCTGTGGTCTGAGGGCTGGAGAGCTTGACCTAAAGTTGTGCTGTGTCTCCTCCATTCATTTCCTTCCCTCCAGTAATTGGGAGCTCGGGGGGCAGTAAAGTAGGGAAAGCTGGCTCCTCCTCAGGCAGCCACCCACAGCGCCATCAGGACCATGGCTCTGCTGCGCATGGCCGCCCTGGGGTGACCTTCCCGATGACCCCAACACAGAAAGCCATGCTGGTCTCCTTTCTGCTCTCTTGAAGCCCCCAAACCTCTCTCGGTACATAGACTTGCAAGCAGCACCTCGTTTTGGGGGGTTTTTTTGCGTGTCCATGTGTATGTGGTATGTGTGCACGTGTAGATGTATGTTCATTTTTGTTGTTGTGTTGTTTTTCAAGGTACAGTTCCACTCTAGCCGAGGCTGACCTGGAATCACTATGTAGTCTTAGGGTGGCCTTGAACTCACGGCGATCCTCCTACCTCTGCCTCCAGAGTGCTGGGATGAAAGGTGTGCATCACCATGTCCAGCAGAGAGGCTTTTTTTTTTAGAATATAATTTTAATTTATTTACTTAGTTATTTGCAAGCACAGAGAGAGAAAGAGAATGAATGCACAAGGACCAGAACCACCACAAACAAACTCCAGACACATGCGCCACGTTGTGCATCTGGCTCTACATGGACATTGGGGAATCGAATATGGGCTATTGGACTTTGCAAGCAAGTGCCTTAGCCACTGAGCCATCTTTCCAGCCCTAGATGTATGTTTATGTGTGTGTGGGTGCACATGTGTGCTTGTGCGTGTGGAGGCTGGAAGTCAACCTCAGGTGTCTTCCTCAGTTGCTCTCTACCTTATTATTTATTTATTTAGGGGGGGGGGAGGAAGAGGCAGATAGAGAGAACAGGCACACCACGGCCTCTAACCACTGCAAATGATCTCCAGATGCATGGGCCCCTTTGCGCATCTGGCTTTACATGGATTCCTGGGGGAATAGAACCTGGGTCCTTTGGCTTTGCTGGCAAATGCCTTAACCGCTAAGCCATCTCTCCAGCCCTACCTTGTTTTTTGAGACACATTCTCACTGAACTAGAGTTCCCTGGTTTGGCTAGAGCCAGCAAGCCCAGGGGGCCTCTGTCCCTTACCTCCCTAGCACTGATCCCACTGAGACACCTCTCAGCGCCAGGAGCTGCACTTTGATCCAGCGATGGCCTATTGCCAACGTGCTCGTCCTTCTTCTGAGAAAACACCTCAAGGAAGCAAAGGTTTATTTGGGTTCAGGGAACTCAGTCCCCCATGGAGGAAGGACATGGCGGAAGAGCTCACCTCATGCCACGGCAGACAAGAAGCACAGAAAAGGCATGCCTGCACGATCCGGCTTTCGCTCTTTCTTCCCTTACACTCACTCCATCAGGGCACCCAGCCTATGGGATGACACTGTCCACAGCCAGGGCAGGCCTTTCTCCCTTAGTTAATCCTCATGGGAATCCAGAGACATGCTCTAGTAATAACCCAGGTGCCCGCTGGAGACATGGCTTGGCGGTTAAGGTGCTTGCCTGCAAAGCCAAAGGACCCCGGTTCAATTCTTCAGGACTCATGTAAGCCAGATGCACAAAATGCATTTGGAGTTCGTTTACAGTGGCTGGAGGCCCTGGCGTGCCCATTCTCTGTCTCTCTTTCTCTCTCTCTCAAATAAGTAAATAAATAAAATACTAAAATTAAAAAAAAAAACAGCCAGGTGCTTCTCAATCCAGTTGAGTTGAGCCTCCTAAGATGGCCCATGCACACCAAGTGCTGAGCACCTCACATACGTCCAGGAAGATCAGCAGCTCTGGTTTGCTTAGAACGAGTGGGAATCCTGTTGATTAATCCTGTTGATTAATCCTGTTGATTAATCCTGTTGATTTCATGCTAGGACAAGGAAATTCCCAGGCCACATTCACAAATACTACAGCCAAGGCTGGAGAGATGGCTCAGTGGTTAAGGCACTTGCCAGCAAAGCCTCACGACTCGGCTTCCATCTCTCAATACCCACATGAAATTGGATGCACAAAGTGGCACACGCAGCTGGAGTTCGTTTGCAGTGGCTAGAGGCCCTGGTGTGCCCATTCTCTCCCTCTCTCTCTCTCTCTCTCTCTCTCCAGGGTGTGGTGGTGCATGCCTTTAATCCCAGCACTTGGGAGGCAGAGGTAGGAGGATCGCCGTGAGTTCAAGGCCAGCCTGAGACTACATAGTGAATTCTAGGTCAGCCTGGGCTAGAATGAGACCCTACCTCAAAACAACAACAAAAATAAAAAGTCAAAGCTGAAAAGGAAAAACAGTATCTTCCACTATAGCTCTCTGGGACTTTTGAAGCTTAAACTCATTCTTTCCTTCCTCCTCACAAACTCATAAAACAACATTCCCAGCGCCCAGCTGCCCCAAACAGAAAACACAGAAGGCTTCCCGGTCCACTCCACCTCAGTCCACCCTGCCTTTTCAACGGCCCTGGCTCCCTTGTCCTGTCCTTTGTCCTCTCCGCGTCCACTGCTGCCGCCTGGCTCAGATTCTAGCTGTCTGTCAGCTGCCTCTCTCCAAGCCTCTTTTCTCCCAGTTTCCAGCATCCCCTCCCCCACCTCTTCGATGCCCCTCCCCTTCTTTAAAACAAATTCCAGAAATATCTGCTGAATGCCACCAGGCAAAGCCGAGCTTCTCTTCCCTTGCCTCCTCCTGGCTCCTATTGCCCTCCAGCCCTCAGCTCATTCTACGTGTATAAATACACTTTTTTTTTTTGAGGTAGGGTCTCACTCTAGTTCAGGCTGATCTGGGATTCACTCTGTAGTCTCAGGGTGGCCTGGAACTCATGGTGATCCTCCTACCTCTGCCTCCCAAGTGCTGGGATTAAAGGCGTGCACCACCACACCCAGCTCTATAAATACATTTTTTAAATATATTTGCAAGCAGAGATAGAAGAGAGACAGACAGAGAGAATGGGCATGCCAGGGCCTCCAGTCACTGCAAATGGACTCCAGATGCAAGTGCCACTTTATGCATCTGGTACTGGGGAATCGAACTTGGGTCATTAGGCTTTGCAGGCAAGCTCCTTCACTGCTGAGTCATCTCTCCAGCACACTTTGGCTTTTTTTTTTAATGAGAGAGAGAATTGGTGCTCCAGGGCCTCAGCCACTTCCATCAAACTCCAGATACTTGCACCACCTTGTGGGCATGTGCAACCTTGTGTTTGCCTGACCTTTGTGCATCTGGCTTACATGGGATCTGGAGAGTCGAACACAGACCCTTAGGCTTTGCAGGCAAGCACCTTAACTGCTGAGCCATCTCTCCAGCCCACCTCAGATCACTTTTCTGACTACTGTGTTCCGTTTCCATACTTTCTACTGGCAACAGAATCCCTAGTGTTTATCACCCCTTGTTTTCCCAGAGTCAATCCAAGACCTTGACAGGTAGAAGTCATAAAATTAATATAAAAAATGAGATAGGATGAAGAGCAAAAGGGAAATGATTGGATGGATGCTATTGTACTCAAGGGTTTTGTAACCTTGAGCATACAATATTCGAAGGATGGGCTGGAGATGCAGCTCAGTGACAGAGCACTTACTTAGCATGTGTGAGGTCCTACTTTTGTTTTTGTTTTTGTTTTTGATGTGGGGACAGTGAGGCAGCATCTCTCTCTGTAATCTAGGCTGGGCTCTTTCTGTAGCTCAAGCTGGCCTTGAACTCATAGTCATCTTCCTGCCTCAGCCTTCCAAGTGCTACAGTTACTGGCATGAGCCACCACACAGTTTGTGGTCCTGAGGTTTAATCCTTAGAACTGTTTTTAAAATATGTTATTTTATTTATTAGAAAGAGAGCAAGAGAGAAAGGCAGACAGAGAGAGTGAATGAGCACCCCAGGGCCTCTAGCAACTGCAAATCAACTCTAGACACATGTGCCACCTTGTGCATCTGGTTTACATAGGTCTTGGGGAATTGAAACTGGGTCCTTAGGCTTCACAAGCAAATGCTTTAATTATAAAGCCATTTAAATTTTAAACTAGGTTTTAATTTTTATTATTTATTTATTTATTTATTTGAGAGAGGGAAAGAGACAGAGAGAGAGAGAGAGAGAATGGGCACTCCAGGGCCTCTAGCCACTGCAAACGAACTCCAGATGCATGCGCCACCTTGTGCATCTGGCTTCCATGGGCCACGGGGTATCAAACCAAGGTCATCTGGCTTTGCAGGCAAGCATCAGCTGGGGCCCCAGATGGAACCAAGGCCAAAGTAGGAGGAAGCCCACCTGTGAAGTCTTTTTTTCTACGCCTGTTTCACTTCCCAGCCACATGAGGTGATCATCCTTCTCCACCACATAATCCTGGAACCTGGTGACCAAAATGTCTGAAGCTATGGGTCAAAATAAATCTTTCCCCTTTAACTTGATTTTCTTTGGTATTTAGGCATGACCACCAAAAAAAAAAAAAACCTTACAAACATACAAACATATTCACTGACATAAATACACACACAACCTGGAGAAACATCCAAAAAATACACAAGGGTTGGAGAGATGGCTTAGCGGTTAATGTGCTTGCCTGTGAAGCCTAAGGACCCATGTTCAACTCTCCAGATCCCACATAAGCGAGCCGCAAAAGGTGAGGCAAGCACAAGGTCGCACATGCCCACTAGGTGGCGCAAGCATCGGGAGTTCAACTGTGGTGGCTGAGGCCCTGGCATGCCCATTCTCTCTCTCTCTCTCTGTCTCTAGAAAAAAATAAAAATAAAATACACAAGCCAGGCATTGTGGCTCATACCTATAATACCAGCACTGAAGAGGGTGAGGCAGGAGGATTTCCATAGGTACATAATTCCAAGCCAGAGACTCTGTCTCAATAACAAACAAGACCAAAAAAAAAAAAAAAAAAAACAGTACATAGGCTGGGGAGATGGTTCAATCAATAAAGTGCAAACATGGGGACCTAGATTTGAACCCCCAGCATCCATGTGAATTCCAGGTGGGCACAGTGGTGCCCACCTGCACACCCAGTGCCCAGGAGGCAGAGATGGGACCACTGGGCGAGCCATGGGCCCGAGTGAGAGGCCCTGGTCAATGAGTTAAAGAAGAAAGTGGTAAGCCGGGCGTGGTGGCGCATGCCTTTAACCCCAGCACTCGGGAGGCAGAGGTAAGAGGATTGCTGTGAGCTCGAGGCCAGCCTGAGACTCCGTAGTGAATTCCAGGCCAGCCTGGGCTACAGTGAGACCCTACCTTGAAAAACCAAACAAAAAAGAAAAAGAAAAAAAGTGGTAAAGTTAGGTCCCCCACAATCCACCTGTGGCCTTCACACACATGTGCACCCACACATACACATATGCACACACACGCATGCACCCCTATACAAACAAAGCAAAACAACACAAAACAGGCTGAAGCGTGGCTGATGCATGCTAGAACCAGTGAGGGACACTCCCCAGAGCTCTTCACACTGGAAGCTTCTCAGCCTTTAAAATTTCACCCACAGGCCCCGCAGATAAAAGAAACCTTTGGAAGAAAAAAAAACAAGTGCCCATGTGGTTAGGAGTAGAAACAGTCTGACAAGTATGCCAGTGTCCTGGGCTCTGAGTAGAAGAATCTCCTTCAGTTTTTCCCTCAACCAATGTAGCATAACTGGGAGTCAGCACTCCGGGAACCTCCCTTGTCTTGCTCTTTCTAATTTGTTTTATTTATTTATTTATTTACTTATTTATTTTATTTATTTATTTATTTACTTATTTATTTATTTGAGAGAGAGAGAAAAACACAGAGAGAATGGGCACGCCAGGGCCTCCAGCCACTGCAAATGAACCCCAGATGCATGCGCCACCTTGTGCATCTGGCTTTACGTGGGTCCTGGGGAATCAAACCTGGGTCCTTTGGCTTCACAGGCAAGCGCCTTAACCGCTGAGCTATCTCTCCAGCCCTTGCCTGGTCTGATTTTAAGGTGCTGTTTCTGTCTGTCTTGGCACTGAGTGATGAGTTTTACTATCTGAGCCCTGCGTAGCTTTCTCTGGCGTGCTGTGGTCTATTTTTTTTTTCCCCCAGTGGTATAACTCTGGTGCATGGTGGGATCTCCCTAAGCATCTACTGGGAAAATGAAGGGGAAAAACTAAACACGAACCCAAGTGTCTTGATTTCCAAGCCCAGTGTGTTCTTGCAGCAATGTGACTGTCCCAAACAAACGCTGACGCCAGGCACACGCTAGATTGATGGCACTATAAACACGATGCCTGATAAATGGCTTCCGTCCATGCTTCCAGTTCCTCCCATCCTGCCCTGTCCCCGGCTGCTTTCGTCAGAATCGCAGGTTTTCAAGGGACACCTCCTTGGGCATCTGGCTACCACGTTCCTTTGGATCCAGTCAGGACACTGAGAGGTGGGAAGAAACAGATGGAGAACGTACAAGGAGAAACGGTGCCAAGCGGGTGGTGGGATGAGCCCCAAAGGAAACGGTCGTCGCCTCTCTAGAATGACGGCTGCAAGGACTTTGCAAGGGCGTCTGGTCTCATAGTAACTACACTTAACGTGGGGGGCCATGTATTGTCTCTGTCCCACCACTCACCAAAAGCCCCCACAGACAAATCCAGAATAAAGCAGACACGGCTGTTCTGGTGAAACCTTATTTATGGGTATCAAATATTGAATTCCATATCATTTTTACACACCCATGGAAATATGTTATTGTTTTAATCATTAAAAAATATTATTTATTGCCGGGTATGGTGGCACACACCTTTAATTCCAGCACTGGGAGGCAGAGGTAGGAGGATTGCCACAAGTTTGAGGCCAACATGAGGCTCCATAGTGAATTCCAGGTCAGCCTGGGCTAGAGTGAGACCCTACCTCAAAAAACCGAAATATATATATAATGCATGATATATAATATACATATATTATAATAAATAATTTATTTATGGGTGCTGGAAAGATGGCTTAGTGGTTAAGCACTTGCCTGTGAAGCCTAAGGACCCCAGTTCTAGGCTCGGTTCCCCAGGACCCATGTTAGCCAGATGCACAAGGGGGCGCATGCATGTGGAGTTCGTTTGCAGTGGCTGGAGGTCCTGGTGAGCCCATTCTTTCTCTCTTTCTCTATCTACCTCTTTCTCTCTCTCTTTCTGTCACTCTCAAATAAATAAAATGAACAAAAAAATATTATTTATGCCGGGCATGGTGGCACACGACTTTAATCCCAGCACTTGCGAAGCAGAGGTAAGAGGATTGCCATGAGTTCGAGGCCACCCTGAGACTCTATAGTGAATTCCAGCTCAGCCTGGACTAGAGTGAGACCTTACCTTGAAAAACAATATATGTGTGTGTGTGTGTGTGTGTTTGTATATGTGTATATATATATAATTTATTTATTTGAGAGAATGAGGCAGAGGGGGAGAGAGAGAGAGAGAGAGAGAGAGAGAATGGGCACACCAGGTCCTCCAGCCACTGCAAAAGAACTCCAGATGCATGCACCACCTTATGCATCGGGGGAATCGAACCAAGGTCCTTTGGCTTTGCAGGCAAGCATTTTAACCACTAAGCCATCTCTCCAGCCCAAATCATTCAGAAGTGAAAACACCAATACAAAAGCAGGCCATGGGCTGGATTCAGCATCCGAGACCTAGGGCCAGTTCTTGTTTTGTCTCATCCAGGCCCTCATAGGACGTCAGACTGCTACTCTGAGACTAGGCAGTGGCTCAGTTTGGGTCAGAACCCACACCTGGGTTCCAGGGCTGGACTCTTCCCAGCACAAGCGCTTCATCAGCTGCCCGTTCCCCTTGATTCAACGCACCACTCCTGAAAGACAACAGCCTGGCCCAAGCGCAGTCAAGAAGATCCATAACTTCCGGAAACAACCAACACACTGTGCCCCTGTCTCATCTCCAAAGCCCTTCCTAGAATGACCTTGAGTAAAGCAATTAGCTTGTTTAGACCCTGAGAAAAGGTGTATGACCGAACCCAGACCCGCCATTTCTGGCCTCAATCACTGCCACATCCCAGGGCATCCCTCTGCCTTCCCCTCTCCTGGGATGGCTCAGGACCGACTGGCAGGCCTGACGCCCTGTCCTGTTGGCACTGCCTGCTGCCAACCAGCAATGTCCCTTGGAGTAACTAGCTCTGACGTCACTGAAGGGTAATGACTTCTGGGCAGGAAACTCGAAGGGGAAGCAGATGAGCATCTATTTTCATACAGATGAAGGAGTGGGCGTGCAGATGAGTCACGCGCTGAGCACTTTCTGAGCAGCGTGTTTCCATCGCTTTCTGGAAGGCTGAGCAGGTTAGCTTCCTGTGAGGTGTGGGTGACGATGCAGGGGGTGAGGGGTTTCCTCTTTGAAAAAGGGGGGCTGACTCGGTTTCTAGTGTTTGGTGGATGCTGTAAAATATACATGTATATTTGTTTCTTGGCTTGTAATGCATTTTACTAAGGAGTTGGAGGTGATGAGGAGAGAAAAATTCTAGGAGGAAGACAAAAAAAGCACAACCCCGTGCAAACCCGTGCACAGTGCCTCCAGGCTTTGATCAGACAAAGGTCAAAGCAGTTCAAAGTCAGATGCTTGGGGTCTCACCAAATGCCAGGTACCTTGGTTGGGAAATTAGTGACGGTTTGGCATCCAAGCTTTGTACGATTGTTGCCCAAAGACAAGGAAGGGAAAGGCAGGTGCTGGTGTGTAGCTCCTGGTTTTGAGCATCAAAGCCTGTGGCCACTCCGCCCTAAGGCAGCTCCCTCCAGTCACACCAGGGAGATGAGAGACAGAGCCAGGACCCAGAGCAGAAGGTTCTGGTCTACTCACAGTCCCCAGAGTATCACTCAGTATGTGGGCTACTGGACCATTCCATCTGCTTACCCCCACCCTACATGCACGCACACACACACACGCACGCGCACACACACACACCAATTAAGTCAAGAGACAGAGCATTGAAGCAAGAAGGGAAAATCCTGCTGGAGGAGAAGGAGAGAGATTCATGTCACAAAGTCCCTTCTGGGTGTCCACAATGCAAAAGGCTTTTTACAAGGAGGGGAAGCAGGTACAGTGAAATAGCGGGCAGGAATGGGGGTGCTATGTCATCCAGGGAGCATGTCTCCTCTCATTGCCTTTTGTTCAGGACTTTGAAATGGATTTCTACATTCTACAACTAGTTAACTAAAGGCAAGTAAATAAATAAATAAAACAGCAGAAGGTGAGCATGGTGGCGCACTCCTTAAATCCCAGCACTTGGTAGGCAGAGATAGGAGGATCACCATGAGTTCAAGGCCAGCCTGAGACTCCATAGTGAATTCCAGGTCAGCCTGGGCTAGAGTGAGACCCTACCTCGAAAAACCAAAATAAATAAATAAATAAATAAAAAGTAGGTGAAGAGAGCCCCTGGAGAATTAAAGAACTCCCCCAACAAGTTGCCCTGTTCCGCTGACTCTCTCTGTCCCTCTTTCCCAGGATCACAGTACCCAAGGAGGACAGGTGTCTTAGACAAGGGTACTTGGTCCCCGGATCTCACTGCAAGTGCTAGGAGCTAGAAGAGAAGCCATTCTAAGGGCTAGTCTTGTCCTGCATCCCCACAGAGAATATGCTGGTAAAACTTCAGTGACTAGCCATCCTTAAACCAAGATCTTCAACGTAAGAATGCCATGGCCCTTTGCAGGCCAAGAAGAAGGCAGAAATCAGAACAGAATACTTGGGCACCACAATGTACCATGAACCCCATTAAAGCTGCACATCACAGTTGAAGGACCTGAGGGGAGGAACAAGGACTGGCTAATGAAAGTCCTAAAAACATATATAGCAGAATGGGGAGATGACTCAGTAAAGTGCTTGTTGCATAAGCTTGAAAACCTGAATTTTTCAGACCCCCAGCTCCTACATAAAAGCCAGGCATGGGGCTGGAGAGACGGCTTAGTGATTAAGGTGCTTGCCTGCATGGACAAAAGGACCCAGGTTCAGTTCCCCAGGACCCACATAAACCAGATGCACAAGGTGGTGCAAGCATCTAGAGTTCGTTTGCAGTGGCTAGAGGCCCTGGAGTGCCCTCATCCCGCCCCCGCCTCAAATAACTAAATAAATAAAAATGTTAAAAGCCAGGCATAAGCTAAATACAAATGGCATATAAGCATCTAAAAAAATGTTCTACATCACTAGTCATCAGGGAAATGCAGATTAAAACTACATTGAGATTCCATCTCACTCCTGTCAGATTGGCCACCATCATGAAAACAAATGATCATAAATGTTGGCGGGGATGTGGAAAACAAGGAACCCTTCTACACTGCTGGTGGGAATGCAATCTGGTCCAGCCATTGTGGAAAACAGTATGGAGGTTCCTAAAACAGCTAAAGATTGATCTACCATATGACCCAGCTATAGCATTCCTAGGCATATATCCGAAGCAATCATCTCATTTCCTTAGAAGTACGTGCTCAACCATGTTTATTGCTGCTCAATTTATAATAGCTGGGAAATGGAACCAGCCTAGATGTCCCTCAACAGATGAGTGGATAATGAAGATGTGGCACATTTATACAATGGAGTTCTACTCAGCGGTAAAGAAAAATGAAGTTATGAAATTTGCTGAAAAATGGATGGACCTGGAAAGTATTATACTAAGTGAGGTAACCCAGGCCCAGAAAGCCAAGCGCCACATGTTCTCTCTCATATGTGGATCCTAGCTACAGATGATTGGGCTTCTGCGTGAGAATGAAAATACTTAGTAGCAGAGGCCAGTAAGTTAAAAAGGAGACATAAAGGGTAGAGAAAGGAAGGGAGGAGGGTACTTAATAGGTTGATATTGTATATATGTAATTACAATAATTGTAATGGGGAGGTAATATGATGGAGAATGGAATTTCAAATGGGAAAGTGTGGGGGGGGGGGAGAAAGGGAATTACCATGGGATATATTTTATAATCATGGAAAATGTTAATAAAAATTTTAAAAAAATGTTAAAAGCCAGGCATAAGCTAAATACAAATGGCATATAAGCATCTAAAAAAATGTTCTACGTCACTAGTCATCAGGGAAATGCAGATTAAAACTACATTGAGATTCCATCTCACTCCTGTCAGATTGGCCACCATCATGAAAACAAATGACCATAAATGTTGGTGGGGATGTGGAAAAAGAGGAACCTTTCTACACTGCTGGTGGGAATGCAATCTGGTCCAGCCATTGTGGAAATCAGTGTGGAGGTTCCTAAAACAGCTAAAGATTGATCTACCATATGACCCAGCTATAGCACTCCTAGGCATATATCCGAAGCAATCATCTCATTTCCTTAGAAGTACGTGCTCAACCATGTTTATTACTTCTCAATTTATAACAGCTGAGAAATGGATGCCAGCCTAGATGTCCCTCAACTGACGAGTGGATAATGAAGATGTGGCACATTTATACAATGGAGTTCTACTCAGCGGTAAAGAAAAATGAATTTATAAAATTTGCAGAAAAATGGATGGAACTGGAAAGGATTATACTAAGTGAGGTAACCCAGACCCAGAAAGCCAAGCGCCACATGTTCTCTCTCATATGTGGATCCTAGCTACAGATGATTGGGCGTCTGTGTGAGAATGAAAATACTTAGTAGCAGAGGCCGGTAAGTTAAAAAGGAGATATAAAGGGCAGAGAAAGGAAGAGAGGAGGGTACTTAATAGGTTGATATTGTATGTATGTAAGTACAGTGATTGAGATGGGGAGGCAATATGATGGAGAATGGAATTTCAAAGGGGAAAGTGTCAGGGGGGAGGAAGGGAATTACCATGGGATATTTTTTTATGATCATGGAAAATGTTAATAAAAATTAAAAAATAAATAAATAAATGAAATAAAATAAAAACTAGAAAAGAAAAAAAGCCAGGCATAGTGGGGTGCCAATAATCCCAGTGCTACAGAGGTAGGGGTCAGGAGGATCCCTGGGGCTTGCCAGCTAATCATGCTGACTCAGTGAGTTCTTTCTTCAGTGAGAGCTGGCTTAGTGATAAAGGCCTTTGCCTGCAAATCCTAAGGACCAGGGTTCAACTCCCCAGTACCCACACAAGCCAGATACACAAGGTGGAGCATGCATCTAGAGTTAACTTGCAGTGCCTAGAGGCCCTAGCGCTCTCTCTCTCTCTCTCCCTCCCCCCTCTCAAATAAATAAAATATTTTAATAATAATGGTGGAGAGCAACTGGCCTCCATACACATGCACACAAACACACAAACACACATACTCACAAACATGGATTCATACCGAGCCGGCCATGGTGGCACACGTCTTTAATGCCAGCACTCGGGAGGCAGAGGTAGGGTAGGAGGATCACCGGGAGTTCAAGGTCACCCTGAGACTACATAGTGAGTTCTAGATCAGCCTGAACTAGAGTGAGACCCTACCTTGAAAAACAAAAACAAAAAAACAAAACAAACAAAAAACATGTACACATACCACACACATGCACAAATGCATATGGTACATTCCTCCTCGCAATAAGGGAGTGAGGATAAATGATAGAAGGATAAATGCAGAGACATCAAAATTCTGTGAGATAATAAGGAAATGAGTAAACTGTGAACTATCTAAGCAGCTCCCCTTACTGTTTCCCGAGCAGGTTCCTGCCTCAGTCCATCACCTTCCAGACAAGGGTCTTAGGAAGCAGCCAGGCAGGTGCTGGGAAGGGACCCCACAGGACCATGTGGCTCTTTGTGGTTTCGTAGCAAAGTTGACCCGGAACGCAAGTGGGGACCCCAGGACCCGGGTAAACAGGGCCATGAATGGGGACCCAGGACCCACACAAACTGAAAATATAACGTCTACAAACACATCCCGCTGCTCATGCAGAAGCAAGCGAAGGTCACTTGCTGGAAAGCCTGCCCTCCCCTGACAGCCAAAGCTGACCAGTGAGCTGAGCTCGACCGCTGGTCAGGAGCCCACGATGCAAGCTTGAGTCCTTTTGTTTTGTAGCGAGTCCCAGACAGGAAATGAACAGAAACCCACCCAAATAAAAATTAAAAAGGAGAGTCTTTACTAAGTCGGTTGGCATCTAACCCTTCACAGCAAGACAAGAGCAGCCCCGTCCTGCTTTTACAGTGAGGTTTTCTTTTAATTTTTTTATTTTTGTTTATTTATTGGAGAGTGACAGACAGAGAGAGAGAGGTAGAGAGAGAGAGAAAAAAAATGGGCACACCAGGGCCTCCAGCCACTGCAAACAGACTCCAGACGCATGCGCCCCCTTGTGCATCTGGCTAACGTGGGTCCTTGGGGAATCGAGCCTCGAACCAGGGTCCTTAGGCTTCACAGGCAAGCGCTTAACTGTTAAGCCATCTTTCCAGCCCTTTACAGTAAGTTTTTAAAGGCAAAAACCACATTCCTTTACAATGACTTACTCCTCACTCTTCAGTCATCCCCCAGCCCCCCGTTATCTTTTGCAAGAGCAAGCAAGCACAATTTACCAAAGCAGAACGTGAGCAGAGGGAGCTCCAGATAAGGGCGAGACCAAGCACCAGGTGAAGTTTGCATGGAGGACCAGGCCACCTCGACCAAGACTAACCTCAGGTGTCTTTACTGGAATCATGCCACCGGGCTGATAGCTCCTGCTCTGTGCTGATCTTTACTCTCTTACGGCTCCTTGAGGATGTCAAGATGGCTGAGTGGCCTACGATGGCTTCCCTTAGGTCTGTTCCCCAGAGGTCGCGTCATTTTGCACAGAGGACCTGACACTGACCAATCAGGTCCGGGCGCTCTGCAAGCTGGAATCCCCCTCCCGCGTGAAGGACCTCGGGACTCTCAGTGGGAACCCCTCCTCTTCTCACTGTCCTTTTCTTTGGTTCAAGTTGCTGTTTGCTGGTCAGCGCCAATTCTCTCATCATGCTCAAAGAGATATTCCAGTGAAAACCTATATTTGGGCTGGAGAGATGGCTTAGCGGTTAAGGTGTTTACCTGCAAAGCCTAAGGACCCAGTTCAACTCCCCAGGACCCATGTAAGCCAGATGCACAAGGTGGCGCATGTGTCTGGAAATCATTTGTAGCAGCCTGAGGCCCTGGTGTACCCATTCTACCCCGCATCCCTCCCCTCAAATAAATAAATAAAACTTTTTAAATTTTTTTTTGTTCATTTTTATTGATTTATTTGAGAATTACACAGAGAGAGAGAGAAAGAGGCAGATAGAGAGAGAGAGAGAATGGGCACACCAGGGCCCCCACCCACTGCAAATGAATGCCAGACGTGTGCGCCCCCTTGTGCATCTGGCTAATGTGGGTCCTGGGGAAACGAGCCTCGAACCAGGGTCCTTAGGCTTCACAGGCAAGCGCTTAACCACTAAGCCATCTCTCCAGCCCTAAAGCTTTTTTAATAGCCTATAGTTGCCCCAGTTCGATCCTATTTTTATCATCCCAGGCTCAAGAACTGAGTCCAATAACAAGATGACCAAAGATAGGGTCTTGGTGCCCCGCTGTCTACGACTCTCCTTTCTCTGCTGCCTCCACCCAATCCCACCTAACATGCACGTCTGTCCTCAGAAAGGAAGAAAACACGACCTCCTCCAGCTCCTCAGATGTCCCCGCTGTCCAGCCAGGCTCCTTTGCTAAGAGTAGCTAAGGATTCACGGATCAACCGGGGCCCTTCCCTTGGTCGGTTTTGGCTTAGCAGGCATTCTGGGAAGACAGCCAGGCTCTAATTCACTATGAAAAGCTGCTTTCTGCCCCTGGCTCTCCTGTCCACTGACTGACACACAGAAAATTTCCTTGCGGCTAGCTCTGGTGTCCCTTCCTTTTGAGAACCCACTCACCTGGCAACTTCCCAGCTGCCCCCACTCCTGTCCCTGGGAAACAGGAACCTTGAATACCATTCCTGCCTGGGTCACTGATGCAAGGCTCTTGATTTGACCTTAAAGTAACAGAATTCCCTAGAAAAATAAGATTTGTGTGGAATTCTTGAATGGCCACGTGCTTTCACTCAGTGATTACAAAGAGCATGCGCGGTAGCAGTGTGACTGACTACTAGGTCTTAGGAATTCTAGGAAACTGAGGCCAGGAAAAAGTTCCCCAGGATTCCTGGATACAATGGTAGCCCAGCCACATTGGCACTCATTCCCCTGATATCTAGGCAAGGCTAAAACCAGGATCCTACGCTGGCCGAGCCCTTAGCTTTTCCTCTGGGTACAATTTAGCTCTGTGGTTGACATTCATGTCTCTTTGGTTCACCGGTTCAACCCATCAAATTCCTTTCAGACTGATTCCTGCCCAGTCTGGCATCCCCGTATAGTAACGTGCTGGGCAACTCCCGTGACTAGCCACCCTTAGGCCAAGGTCTGTGCCTGGCTCTCCTGTCCAGGGGTGACTAACCAAATGGAGGAGAACCGAAGGATCCATTCTAAGCAAAGTACCTTCAACATGTCCCCTGACTCCCTGTCTCAAGTTCCACATCCTGGACCTTTGGAATCTAGCACTTGGCATTTTATTAATACTGTCCAGGCCCCTCCAAAAGAAAACACTTCAGTGGCTGAAGAGCTCTGGGTCCTGGACTAGGCACTCTATACCATTCGTGCCAACATCTGAAGGCCACAGAGAATGGGTCCTCAACCTCTCTCAAGCCCTGGCTACCGAGGCAGCCCAGCGGCCCTGATGGCAGGTGGAAGTTCAGACTCCGTAGAAGACTGTCTCCCTCCAGGGTTACAGCCCCCCCACAGATGAAATGCCCCAAAACGTTTTCAACATGTCACATGGCTACCAAGGGCTTTCTTGCCAGGGTTGTGGATGAGGCATCTGCCCTGCCCCCTTGGAACCCACCTGGAACATCAGGAAAACTCCTTCTACACTGACCCAGGGTGAGGACATGGCCTCTGAGAGTCCAGCTTTCCACCCACCGACTGCTTCTCCCAGGGGCGTGGTGTGGAGGTGGTGCGGGAACATTCTCGGCAACAAGGGGTGTGGTTTCACCTTGTGGTCTGGGAGGTGCAGAGATACTCTGGTCAAAGATTGATTTTTCCCAACACTGTCTAAACTTGGATTAAAACTTGCTGGGCATGATGGAGCACGCCTTTAATCCCAGCACTCGAGAGGTGGAGGTAGGAAGATTACTATGAGTCTATGAGTTCAAGGCCACCCTGAGACTACATAGTGAATTCCAGGTCAGCCTGAGCTAGAGTGAGACCCTACCTCAAAAACAAAAAACAAAACAAAAAAAAAAAACAACTTTGAACTATGGGCTGGAGAGATGGCTTAGCAGATAAGGTGTTTGCCTGCAAAGCCAAAGGACCCAGGTTCAATTCCCCAGGACCTACATAAGCCAGATGCACAAGGTGACGCAGGTGTCTGGAGTTCATTTGCAGTGGCTGGAGGCCCTGGCGCGCCCATTCTCTCTTCCTCTCTCTCTATCTCTCTCTCTCTCAATCCCCCCTCGCCTCTTTCTCAGATAAATAAAAGTAAAATATTTTTTAAAAAAATACTTTGAATTAACAAAAGAAAAAACACTTCAAAGAAACTTACCTCCTGCTATTGAGAACGCTGACGTCCACCCTCCACAAATCACCCGCCCTTGACATATATAGACTTCCTTCCTGTCTCTGCACCGTTCTCACCTCTGTCCTATGACACCTTCACTAACTCTGCATGGACTTTTTCACTTTCCCCAGTCCTTGACTTGAATAAGCCTCATCGTGTTTATTGCTTGGTTGGGGTTCCAGTTGTGCTCCCCCCAACACACATACAGAGAAGGAAAAGACGAGAGAAAGAAACAGATAAGAGAACAAACAGCTACTGCTTTCATAGTGTTATAAAAATACACTTCCCAAACCTCCATGAATTCCAGGAACAACCCAATGAAATAAGGTGTTGTTATGCCTGTGTTCATAGATTGAGACACTGAGACGGAAAAAGTTCATAAATCTTCTAGAACATATCTGTAGCCTCCAGACTCAAGAGGCAACAGCATACATGGGCAACTGGGGGAAAATGACCAATATCTGTCCAAGCATATCATGGTCTAACCTACTTAACAGCAAATAACCTGTTGTGATGCCCACACAAGTGCAATAGTGGCACACAGCCATAGTGGGGAACCAACTGCTCTTGATTTGGCTAACTGATCCCCTCAGTGGTACGGGACCCATAGCTGGAGCTGGGAAACAAGTCAGAACCATAGCCAAACATAAGCCCACTCCCCAATATCAAGCTACCATCAATCATGGGCTACAAGAGGGCCTACACCTATTAAATTCTCTATTAAAAAAAAAAAGTAAGGGTTATCTCATTTGCCCTGGTGCTAACTTACTCTCTGTTGGAGAATCTGCTTCTCTTTTTCAGATAGATGTAGATCCCAAGGAGAGAGCCACCCCATCATACCTCAAAAGGTCCCCAGCTGAAACTAAGAAAAATTGGAGAAACAAGCAAAGGTGCTGAACAAGGGGGAAGGAGACCAACACAGAGAAAAATCAACTCCTACCAAATCAGAGAGCCAGAGCCCCCAACACCTCAAAGTCGGGAGTGGGGGCTGGAGAGATGGCTCAGAGATTAAGGCAATTACCTGCAATGCCTAATGACCCGGTTCCACTCCCCAGGACCTACGTAGAGCCAAATGCACAGTGGCACATGCGTCTGGAGTTTGTTTGCAGGGCTGCAGGCCCTGGTGTGCCCATTCTCTCTCTGTGTCTCTGTTCTCTGTATCTCACTCTGCTTGCAAATAAATTTTTTAAAAAAAGAACAAAGTCAGGCGTGGCCACACGTGCCTGTAACCCCAGTGCACACGCCAGGCAGGCAGATGCGGGAGACTCACTGGACACATAGGTCAGCCAGTCTTACTGAGACTCCATCTTAAGGAAGCAGAGTGGGAGAGAAAGACAGGAGGACATGAGACGTTTTACTGTGGCCTCCACGCACATATGTATGGGCCCGAGTATCTGCACATACATGTGAATACAATACACACATATACACATAAAGAAAAGAATATGGGGCTGGAGAGATGGCTTAGTGGTTAAGGTGCTTGCTGAGAAGCCTAAGGACCCAGGTTCAATTCTCCAGGTCCCATGTAAGCCAGATGCACAAGAGGGCACACGCATCTGGAGTTCGGTTGTAGTGGCTGGAGGCCCTGGCACACCCATTCTCACTCTCTCTCTCCCTCTCTCTGTCTCAAATAAATAAACAAAATAGATAAATAAAATGTTTTGTTTTTTTTTTAAAAAAAAAAAAAGGGCTGGAGAGATGGCTTAGCAGTTAAGTGCTTCTTGCCTGTGAAGCCTAAGGACCCCAGTTCGAGGCTCGATTCCCCAGGACCCACGTTAGCCGGATGCACAAGGGGGCGCACGCGTCTGGAGTTCGTTTGCAGTAGCTGGAGGCCCTGGCGCGCCCATTCTCTCTCCCTCTCTCTCTATTTGCCTCTTTCTCTCTCTCTGTCACTGTCAAATAAATAAGTAAAAATAAAATAAAATCACTAAAAAAAAAAGATGAACCAAATTCCAGCCTGCTTTTTTATTTTTGTTTTTGTTTTTTAAAGAATATGTGCAGAGTGCTATCTTGAAGCCAGGGCCTCTGAAATCAGCCAAAATTTCTCTCTGGAGTTACAGCCAACACTTGCTGATGCAGTACAGGCCCCATAGGGTTTGAAATGTGCTGATTTCAAGGGACACTGAAAAGGTTGGGGGTCCCTCAAATGAATCAGATCATATCAACGTTCTGGATTTGATCAAGACACCATAGAGACCTGAATGCAGTTAGTCTTGGAAGCTGCACCAACACTGGGGGCGGCTGCAAGCAACACTGCCTGAAGTCCCCCAAAGTCTGAGACCTGTAAGGGACCTTGTGTTCAGATCATTGTGGATGAAACCCAAAGTAGAGTGTTGCAGACCTTCCTAGAAAAGAGTGGGAAGCTCAGACCATCAGAGAAATCGTCACCCTTAAAATGGAGTCAAGACACTGAAGGAGGGGGTAGGGAGATGGCTTAGCGGTTAAGGCACTTGCCTGGGAAGCCTAAGGACCTATATTCCATCTCTCTCCAGATCCCACTTAAGCCAGACGCACAAAGGTGAGGCAAGCACAATGTTGCACATGCCCACTGGTCGGCACAAGCGTCTGGAGTTCAATTGCAGTGGTGGAGGCTCTGGCGTGCCAATTCTCTCTCTATCTATCTCTAAAATAAAAAACTAGAGGCTGGAAAGATGGCTTAGCGGTTAAGACATTTGCCTGCAAACCCAAAGGATCCTGGTTCGACTCTCCAGGACCCACGTAAGCCAGATGCATAAGGAGGTGCGTGCATTTGGAGTTCGTTTGCAGTGGCTGGAGGCCCTGGTGCGCCCATTCTCTTTCTCTCTTTCTCTGCCTCTCCCTCTTTCTCTCTCTCAAATAACTAAATTAATTAAATGTATTAAAAATAAAGTTTTGGGCTGGAGAGATGGCTTAGTGGTTAAGCACTTGCCTGTGAAACTTAAGGACTCTGGTTCGAGGCTCAATTCCCCAGGACCCTCATTAGCCAGATGCACAAGGGTAAGCATGTGTCTGGAGTTCGTTTGCAGTGGCTGGCAGCCCTGGCACGCCCATTCTTTCTCTCTCTACCTCTTTCTCTCTCTCTGTCTATTGCTCTCAAGTAAATAAATAAAATAAACAAAAAAATTTTTTTTTAAATAAAGTTTTAAAATAAAAAAACTAAAAAATAAAAGATACTATAGGAACTATCTGGGGATTCCTCTGGGCAAGTCAAACCTAAACTCTTATATATAAAGACATTGTAGTCAGGTAATAGCCATCCTAGTAGAGCCAATCATGGTTGGCCATTATGAAGTTCGTTGAAATAGGAGGGTGAACTATTACCAGAACAACTTAAAAAGGTTCCTGTAATCTTTATATGCGATAAGGACATGCAAAAGATGAGGCTCAAAAGACATAGGGACAGCCTAAGTGTTCTTCCACAAACGGCTAGAGGTGGAAACTGAGCACACACAGCCCACACACTAGGACAGTATTCAGCCATGAACACAGAAAGTGCTGCGATCCCCTCCCCCACCCCCCGTGAATCAGATCATATCAAAGTTCTGGCTTTGATCCTGGTGCAATGAGAGACTCGGTCTCAATAAACAAAGTGGGCAGAGGTTGGGAAAGGTCCAACACTAATCTCTGGTTTCCACATGCATGCACACACGTGTATACATACACATGCAAAAAAGTTTCATTGTGATATTTTCACACATGTCCATCATGTACTTGGATTGTATTCCCACACATACCCACATTGCTCTCTGTCTCTCTCTCTTTCTTTCTGCCCTCTTTCCTCTCCCGCTGTTCTAAATGGGGACATCCTTTGGGTACACTGACAGATATCCACTGGACCACACCAAACACTAGAGAAGACGTGGGGTAACAGGGACCCTCATCCGCTGATGGTGAGAGCGCATCACGACTCTGCCACTTTGCATGGCCGTCTGGCCATTCCTTACAAACCTAACCATACTCTAACCCAGGATCCAGCAACTCGGCTCCTTGGTATTCATCCAAAGGAATTGAAAGCTTACAACCTCATTAAAAAAAAAAAAAAAAAAAAAACCTTCATACAGATGTTTACAGCAGTTTTGTTCATCGCTGCCAAAGCTTAGAAGCCGCCAAGATCTCGGTAGGTAAATGCGTCCATAACCTGTGATCTGTGCAGATGTCCTTCAATAGGTAAATGGGTGCCTAAATGGCCATCTGTTCAGATGTAATTCAGCCCTCAAAGAAGCCATGAGGAAAGTGAAAATGAGTGCAATGAGGTTAAAAAGGAAATGCCAGCTACTGTAACAACTGTGAGAAATGTTGGTTGTTCAAGCCAAAAAAAAAAAAAAAAAAAAAAAGGAGGAGGAAATCCTGACATTCGGGGCTGGGAAGAGGACTCAGTGGTTAAGGTTAAGGGCAGTTGCCACACCAAGTATGAGGACCTAAGTTCAATTCCCAGTAGCCAAGTGAGAATCTCTGTGGCCTCATACCCCTGTCACCCCAGTCCTCAAGGGGAAGAGACGGGAGACTTGCTGGGGCCCCCTGGCCAGCTAGACTGATGGTAAAATGGCAGCTCCAGGTCCAGTGCGAGACTCCACCTCAAGAAAACAACATGGAAACGTGACAGAGGAGGATGCCTGACTTTCTACTCTGGCCTCCACATGCCCGCAGGCTGGACATGTGCAACTTTACACACACAATGCATTAGATACACTGTGCATACATGCAGTGCACACGATGTTTAAAAAGAGCAAGAAAGAACACAGGCTAGAGAGATGGCTTAGTGGTTAAGACGTTTGCCTGCAAAGCCTAAGGACGCATGTTTGACTCTCCAGGTCCCATGTAAGCCAGAAGCACAAAGGTGAGGCAAGCGCAAGGTTGCACATGCCCACTAGGTGGCGCAAGTGTCAGGAGTATAATTTCAGGGGCGCTCTCTCTCTCTCTCTCTCTCTCTCACACACACACACACACACACACACACACACAAGAAAAAAGAAAAGGAAAGGAAAAAGAAGTCTGCCACTTGCAACAACAGGGACAACCCTAGGGACCTTGTGTTAACGGAAACAAGCCGGTACAGGAAGGCGGGTACTGAGAGCTGGGCTCTGCGCGGCATTGAAAACAGAGACGCTCACAGAAGCAGGGTGCGCACGTGGTCGTCGGGGTCTGACGGGAGAGGGAAATGAGGGGATGCCGTCAAAAGGTACGAAGTTTCAAATGTGCAAGATGAGTAAGGTGTGGAGCTCTATGGGCACTGCCATGACCATAGTTAATGCTGTACTGTGTCCTTGGGGTCTCAGGGTGGCCTCGAACTCACAGCGATCCTCCTACTGCTTCCCAAGTGCTGGGATTAAAGGCCTACGCCATCACGCCCGGCTCAGATGATTTCTTGATTCCCATCTTTCCTTTCTTTCTTTCTTTCTTTCTTTCTTTCTTTCTTTCTTTCTTTCTTTCTTTCTTTCTTCCTTCCTTCCTTCCTTCCTTCCTTCCTTCCTTCCTTCCTTCCTTTCTTTCTTTCTTTCTTTCTTTCTTTCTTTCTTTCTTTCTTTCTTTTTTGAGGTAGAGTCTTGCTGTAGCTCAGGCTGACCTGGAATTCACTATGTAGTCTCAGGGTGGCCTTGAACTCACAATGATCCTCCTACCTCTGCCTCCCGAGTGCTGGGGTTAAAGGCGTGCACCACCACCACACCCGGTCAATTATTTTTATTGCAAGGATCACTTCATAATGTACACATATATCAAGACATATATATATATATCAAGCTGTGCATCTTAAATATTCACAATTTCTACTTGTCAATTATACCTCCATAAAGCTTGGGGGGAAAATAGATGAGAATCCAATCCCAGTACTTGGGAGACAGAAGTAGATGGATCGCCATGAGTTCGAGCCCACCCTGAGACGACATAGTTAATTCCAGGTTAGCCTGAGCTACAGCAAGACTCTACCTCAAAAAAGAAAGAAAGAAAGAAAGGGAGAGAGGGAGGGAGGGAGGGAGGGAGGGAGGGAGGGAGGGAGGGAGGGAGGGAGGGAGGGAGGGAGGGAGGGAGGAAAGAAGGAAGGAAGAAAGAGAGAGAGAAAGAAAGGAAAGATGGGAATCAAGAAATCATCTGAGCCGGGTGTGATGGTGTATGCCTTTAATCCCAGCACTTGGGAAGCAGTAGGAGGATCGCTGTGAGTTCAAGGCCACCCTGAGACCCCATAGTGAATTCCAGGTCAGCCTGAGAATGAGACCCTACCACAACCCCCCCCCAAAAAAAAAAGAAAAGAAATCATCTGAGTATACAGGGAAGTCCAACTTCAGTGTTGGAAATAAAGCTATGCGCAGGCAAGATCCCAAGAGCAGATCCTAACAACAGGAGGCTGGACCAGGGGCTTCCGCTGTGTTGAACGACAGCCGAGATGTCAAAGGTGAGCCGGCAACATCTGCTCAGAGGAAGTCAGACAAAGAAGCTGAGTGGCTCAGGGAAGGACAAGAAATGGGGTTCTTGAAGGGTTTCGGGGAGACATGAGAGAAATATTTACTTCAGCTAGGGATGGAGGGAGAAAAACAAAGCAGCAGACACTGAGGCGCTATGGCCAGTGTCCAGAAGACAGCAAGAAGGTGGCTTCTAGAGCATGGACGCACCAAGGCAGTGAGCCTGAGTCTGAAACTTCCAGGAGATCTGCAAACTGAGTTTGCTGCTGAAGCCTGCAGAGCGAGCAGCTTGGCTAGCTCACGGCACAGGGATCCCAGGTCCTGCGGGGGGAAAACAACAAGGCAAAGGAAAAGAAAAAAAATTAAGCCTTCAGGGCTGGAGAGATGGCTTACTGATTAAGGCATTTGCCTGCAAAGCCAAAGGACCCAGGCTCGATTCCCCAGGGCCCACGTAAGCCAGATGTACAAGGTGGCACTTGCATCTGGAGTTTGTTTGCAGTGGCTGAAGGCCCTGGTGCGCCCATTCTCTGTTTTTTTCTCTCTAAATATAATGAATAAATAAAGCTTTAAAAAAGAATTTAAAAAAAAATTTTAAAGCCTTCAAAGACTGAACTCAGCGGGGCCCAGTGGTCCATGGCTGTAACTCTACCACTCAGGAAGCTGAGGCGGGGGTGTCCCGAGTTCAAGGCCTACATTACAAAGCAAAACTCTATCTCAAAAAATTCTATGGCTTGGGCTGGAGAGATGGCTTAGCAGTTAAAGCTCTTGCCTATAAAGCCTAAGGACCAAGCTTCAACTCCCCAGGATCCACATAAGCCAGATACACAAGATGGCGCATGCCTCTGGGGTTTGTTTGCAGTGGCTGGAGGTTCTGGCACACCCATTGTCTCTCCCCCCCCTCCAATAAATAAATAAATAAAATATTTTTTAAACTTCTAATTAAATTTATCCAAACAAAAGGAGTAATCAATGTAGAAATGTGAAACTACCACTAACAATAAGAAGTACCACTTAGGGCTGGAGAGATGGCTTAGCAGTTAAAACACTTGCCTGCAAAACTAAAGGACCCAAGTTCAATTCCCCAGCACCCACATAAGCCAGTTGCACAAGGGGGCACATGTGTCTGGAGTTCGTTTGCAGCAGCTAGAGGCCCTGGAGCACCCATTCTTTCTTTCTGTCTCTCTTCTATCTCTCACTGCTTGCAAGTAAATAAAAATATTAAATAAAAAAAAAAGAAGTTGGCCGGGCGTGGTGGCGCGTACCTTTAATCCCAGCACTCCGGAGGCAGAGGTAGGAGGATCGCCATGAGTTCAAGGCCACCCTGAGACTACACAGTGATTTCCAGGTCAGCCTGAGCTTGAGTGAGACCCTTCCTCGGAAAACCAAGGGAAAAAAAAAAAAAGAAGTACAGAAGTACCACTTAAAGGATTGTAGGTATGAAAACACAGGGCATGTGTTCACTTGTGGGCAAGAAGTCATCCAGACATGGAGAGGGACCGAGTCTGTGGGATTCTTCACCCGACAGCCTTCTAAAAGTGAGACTCTGTTAGGTGGTGATGGGAACTTGCCAAAGATGTATGAACACTGGACCTGATGGTACCTGATGACGCTATGAACTGAAAGACCAAAACGACCTACTTCGTGGATACACATGTTGCAGTCAGGCTTGCATTGCTGGCAAAAATCACCCAACCAAGAGCATCTTGTGGGTGATAAAAGGGTTTATTTTGGCTTACAGACTCGAAGGGAAGCTCCCATGATGGCAGTGAAAATGATGGCATGAGCAGAGGGTGGTCATCACCCCCTGGCCAACATCAGATGGACAACAGGAACAGGAGAGTGTTCCAAACACTGGCAAGGGGAAACTGGTTATAACACCCACAAGCCTGCCCCCAACAACACTCTGCCTCCAAGAGGCATTAATTCCCAAATCTCCATCAGCTGGGAACCTAGCATTCAGAACACATAAGTTTATGGGGGGACACCTGAATCAAACCTCCACACATGTCCCTGAAAGAAGTCCTCACATGAAGTCCTAGCACTCAGGAGGCAGAGAACCAGGAGATCAAGACCATCCTAGACTACACAGTGAATCTGAGGCCAGCCTGGGCTCTAAAAGGCCCTTTCTGAAAGAAAAAAAAGAGGGGTGGAGAGATGACTCAGCAGTTCAGGCGCTTGCCTGCAAGTCCTAACAACCCGATTTCAATTCCCCAGGACCCACGCAGGCCAGATGCACAAAGTGGTGCATGCACCTGGAATCCATTGGCAGCAGTTGGAGGCCCTGGTGTCTCTGTTGTATCTCTCTGTGCTGCAAATAAATAAATAAAAATATTAAATAAGAAAGAAAAAGAGAGAGAAAGAAAGAAAGAAAGAAAGAAAGAAAGAAAGAAGGAAAAAGAGAGAGAGAGAATGAAAGAAAGGGAGGAAGAAAGAAAGAAAGAGAAAGGAAAGGAAAGGAAGGAAATAGAAGAAGGAGAGAGCGAGGGAAGGAGGGAGGAGATGCCTCAGTGACAAGAGTTCTTGTTGGCAAGTGTGTGGACCAGGCTGCCGTGCAACCTTACACAAAGTCAATCCTGGTTGTGTGTGACGTTAACTCCAGCACTGAGAGGGACACAGACAAAAGAAGCACTGGGGTCCCAGGGTCAGCTGAGGAACAGGGCGTCCAGGTTCACTGAGAGACCCTGTCTCAAGGAAACGAAACAAGAGCAGTGGAGGCAGACACTCAAAGTCCTGCTCTGGCCGCTGCGCACATGCACACGGGGCATGCACATCTGCACACACAGGATGCACACACAGGCACACACCACAGGTGTGTGAATACACACACACACACCAAAAAGAAAGAAGAAAGAAAGAGAGAGGGGCAGAGAGGGAGGGAGGGAGGCAGACAGGGGTGGTGGTGCACGCCTTTAATCCCAGCACTCAGAAGCAGAGGTAGGAGGATCACTGAGTTCGAGGCCAGTCTGAGCTAGAGTGAGACACCGCCTCAGAAAAAGAAAATATTGAGCCGGGCGTGGTGGCGCACGCCTTTAATCCCAGCACTCGGGAGGCAGAGGTAGGAGGATCGCCGTGAGTTCGAGGCCACCCTGAGACTACATAGAGAATTCCAGGTCAGCCTGGACCAGAGTGAGACCCTACCTCGAAAAACAAAAACAAAAAAAAAGAAAAGAAAAGAAAAGAAAAGAAAAGAAAAAGAAAATATTGAAGAACAAGAGAAGGAGGAGGAGAAGGAGGGAGATGGTTTAGCAGTTAAGGCATTTGCCTGCAAAGTCAAAGGACCCAGGTTCAATTCCTCAGGACCCACGTTAGCCAGAAGCACAAGGGTGCACATGCATCTTGAGTTCGTTTGCAGTGGCTGGAGGCCTTGGCGCGCCCATTCTCTCTCTCTCTCTCTCTCTTCCCCTCCTTTCCTCCTCCATCTTTCTCTGTCAAATAAATAAAAATAAAATATTTTTTAAAAGAAGAAAGAGAAATCTTTCAACTTCCAAAAGAGATTTAGAAAATAAAGCTGTATATAAAAATATGACTCATTTCCCAGAAACTGAAAGAAGGGAATAATGAGTGGAGGAAGAGGAAGATTTCCAGATTATTTTTTTTTAACTTATTTGAGAGCGACAGACACAGAGAGAAAGACAGGTAGAGGGAGAGAGAGAGAATGGGCGCGCCAGGGCTTCCAGCCTCTGCAAACGAACTCCAGACGCGTGCGCCCCCTTGTGCATCTGGCTAACGTGGGACCTGGGGAACCGAGCCTCGAACCGGGGTCCTTAGGCTTCACAGGCAAGCGCTTAACCGCTAAGCCATCTCTCCAGCCCGATTTCCAGATTCTTAAGAAAAGTAATGAAATAGAAGACCTAAGGAAAGAGCCCCCAAAGATGTCAAATAACCCAGATGCAAGAAAATAGGCTGAGGGGGATACTTGCACATAAGTCAATAGTTGGCTACCGAAACAGAAACTGAACCAGAAAGGCTAAGATTGTTCACATGCGAAAAAGAAGAGAGACGGTCGTACAAAGGAAGAGAGTCGGTCACACAAAACGTGAGTGATGCCTCGTTGCTTACTTTATGACAGCAGTAGCCAAAGTCACCCTTCAAAAATGAGAAACTTGGCAAAGGTAGAAAGCAGGGGGTAAGCTCCTGATTGAACAAGAAGAGATTAAAACAAAAAAGAGCTGAAGGCCACGCTCTGATCCTCACAGGCTGACGGGGAGGGCATGCGAGAAAGAAAAACGAGGGTGCTGGAGAGACGGCTTAGAATTACGGCGCTTGCCTGCAAAGCCCAAAGACCCATGTTCGATTCTCCAGATCCCATGTTAGCCTGACGCGCAAAGGTGAGGCAAGCGCAAGGTCGCACATGCCCACTAGGTGGCGCAAACATCTGGAATTCGATTTCAGTGGCCGAGGCCCTGGCCTACCAATTCTCTCCTCTCTCTCTCTCTCTCTCTTTCTAAAAGAAAAAAAAAGTTATATGAAGAGTAATGATGAAGTCAGAAGTGCTAATGAGAAAACCAAGGGATGTCAAGTAGAAGCAGTAAGTAGACATCAGTGTGGAGAAAATGGGCTGAAATGATGAAATTTAAGCTGGGAATGGCGGTGCACTTGGGAGGTAGAGGTAGGAGCATAAGAAGTTCAAGGTCATCCTCCTGTAGTTGGAGAGGTTGGAGAGGTAGCTTAGGGGTTAAGGTGCCTACCTGCAAAACCTAACAACCCAAGTTCGATTCCCCAGTGCCCTTATAAAGCCAGATGCACAAGGTGGTGCATGCATCTGGAGTTCCTTTACAGTGGCTGTATGTCCTGTCCTGGCATGCTCATTCTGTCTCTCTTCTCTCTCTCTCTTTCTCTCTCTGCTTGCAAATAAAAAAAAAGAAAGAAAGAAACTACATTAAAAAAAAAATTAAGATGGAGGCTAGTCGGGGTTACCTAAGATCCTGTCTCAAAAATATCGGAAAAGGGCTTGGCTCAGGGCCAGCTGGGCTGAACCAAGGGGAGATCCCCCCCCCCCAGCCCTTACTCTCCATGGGCTCCGTATCCCTTCCAGCTACCCACAGGGCAGGAGCTCTTTAAAGTTTCTTTTCTCTCTTTTTTTCACGGTTTTCCCAGGCCCTCCATGTGGGATCTCTGGCAACATCTGTGCCTTTCCTTGGCTCTGCACTTCCCTCAATAAATATAATAATTTAATATTTTTTCAAATACCAGAAAAAAGAGAGAGGAGAGAGAAACTGATGAAAAGACGGAAGGAAAGAAGGAAGAAAGGAAGGATGGATGGAAGGAAGGAGAAAGGAAATGACAAAATTTAACGGGCCCCAGAGAGGTTTCTAGAGAATACAAAAAGAAATAAATGAGGAAAAGAGAAAGAGAAAAATAATTTTTAAAAAATGGCATGCAAAATTCTAGAGTATTCTAGAAATGTAGAGGGGAAATGAACAATTGTGAACTGAAATGAGAGAAGAGGATTTTATTGACATAATTAAAATGGACAATAAAGGAGCCTTTATGAAATTATTTCCTGGAGAAATATAGAAGGAGAAGGCAGTGGGATGATTCCAGCATGCCATGAATAATAAAGAAATGCATGAATTCACAGCCAACAGCCCACACCAAGCGAGAAGCGTGTCCAAGCTGTGTGCAGAGAAGTTCTCAGGCTCAGGGTCTCTCCATGGACACCCCCTCACCTGGCCCCAGGAGCTGCTGCTTTTGGTGGCAGATGGGGAGGAAGATGATGATGAAGGGACATATAACACAGTACTCGTGTCTCCTCTGGTTCTGTTAACAGACACTTTCAGGAGATGACTGTGCACCAAGCACGGTGTCTGGTACAGAGAACTATTCAAGAGTAAATAAGAAGCATTGCTACTCTCCGACCAAACTAGCAGCAGAAAGGGGAAGGTGAGTACTGAAAAGAGACAGCTTTCAAAACAAGGCAGAGTAGTGTTCAAAGCTATAGAAATGAAGACAATATGAAATATGATAGTCAAAGATATGAGGCAGGGCTGGAGAGATGGCTTAGTGGTTAAGCGCTTGCCTATGAAGCCTAAGGACCCCAGTTCGAGGCTCGGTTCCCCAGGTCCCACGTTAGCCAGATGCACAAGGGGGCGCACGCATCTGGAGTTCATTTGCACTGGCTGGAAGCCCTGGCGCACCCATTCTCTGTCTGTCTCTATCTGCCTCTTTCTGTCTCTGTCTGTCATTCTTAAATAAATAAATAAACAAACAAAAGATATGAGGCAGACAGACAAGATATCATGAGTATTCATATCAAGCCTATAAGCCCAGTTATTTAGGGGCTGAAGAAGAGAGATCACAAGTTCAAGAACAGTCTGGGCAACTTAGCAAGACCCTGCATCACAATGAAAAGGTTTTTTAAAGGGAGGTGGTGGGGCTGGAGAGATAGCTCGGTGGTTAAATGCTTGCTTACAAACCCTGATGGTCCAGGTTTGAGTCCCACATAGTCAGATACACAAAGTGACCCAAGTGTCTGGAGTTTGTTTATAGTAGCAGGAAGCCTTGATGTGCCCACTGCTTTTCTCTGTGTCTTCCTCTTTCTCCCTATGTTCCATTGTCTCAAATAAATAATTATTTTTTGTTGTTGCTGGGGTTTTTTGTTTGTTTGTTTGTTTCATTTCTTAAGGTAGGATCTTGCTCTAATCCAGGCTGACCACTCTGTAATGTCAGGATGGCCTCAAACTCACTGAAATCCCAGTATCTTGACCTCCCAAGTGCTGGGATTAAAGGAATGCACCACCACACCCAGCTTTCAAATAAATAAATTTTTGATTGTTACTTTTTAAATATTTACTTAGTTATTTGAGAGAGAGAGAAGGAGAAAGATGAAGGTAGAGAGAGAGAGAATGGTAGGCATGTCAGGGCCTCCAGCCACTGCAAACACAATCCAGATACATGTGCCACCTTGTGCATCTGGCTTACATGAATCCTGGGGAATTGAACCTGGGTCCTTTGGCTTTGCAGGCAAGCACCTCAACCACTAAGTCATCTCTCCATCCTAATTAAATAATTTTTTTCAGACTCAAACCAAAATACAAACCACACCGTAAAAATGTTTTTTGTGTTGTTTTAGCCAGGTGAGGTGGCGCAAGCCTTTAATCCCAGCACTAGGGAGGCAGAAGTAGGAGGATCGCACTGTGAGTTCGAGGCCACTCTGAGACTACATTGTGAATTCCAGGTCAGCCTGAGCTACAGTGAGAGGCTACCTTGGAAAACCAAAAAAAAAGAAGTCTTTTTCTAAAGCTGGGCATGGTGGCGCACGCCTTTAATCCTAGCACTTGGGAGGCAGAGGTGGGAGTAAGGCTCTCTGATGGACAGCAGCCATGGATTGAGGGGATTGAGACACCCCCATCTCAAGGAACTATGTAGATGAGCAATAAGAGAAGAACACTGATAGTCTTCTCTGGCCTCCACACATACATGTATGAGGCATGTGTATCTACATACACATGTGAATGCCACACACCACACATACCACAACATCACATACGACACACACACACACACACACACACACACACACACACAAGCACATGTCAAAAGAAAGGCTGAGGGGTTGGAGAGATGGCTGAGCAGTTAATACACTTGCCTGTGAAGCCCCATGTGTGACTCCCCAGATCCCACGTAAGCCAGATGCACAAGGTCGCACACGCGCACAAGCTGGCACATATGACTGAAATTCGAGAACAGTGGCTGGAGGCCCTGGCACACCAGTTCTCCTTCCCTCTCTCCTCTCGCTCTCTCTCTCTCTTTCTCTCTCATAAAAAAAAAAAATGACCAGTGTGTTGTTTACAATCACAGAAGTTGTTAATAAATTTTTTTTAATTTAAAAGCCAAAAAAAAAAGTGTGAGGGGCTGGAGAGATGGCTCAGTGGTTAAAGACGCTTGCAAAGCTTCATGGTCCTGGTTCAATTCCCCAGTACTTATGTAAAGCCAGATCAACAAAGTGGTGCATGCATCAGGAGGCCCTGAAATACCCATACTCTCTTCCTGTTTGCCTCTCTCTCTCAAAATAAAAATAGTTTTTAAAAAGGGGGGTGGAAAAGACCAGTGTATTTGGCTTCCCTCAAAAACAAAAAAAGGCTTAAGCCAAAGGGAAATAATATTTGATAGAAACATAGGTATATAATACACAACACACAAACAATGGTGCCTGATATGGTAAATGTAAGAAGTAGGCATGAAAGAGTCTATTTATTTATTTATTTATTTATTTATTTTATTGACAACTTCCATAATTGTAAACAATATCCCATGGTAATGTTCTCCCTCCCCCCACTTTCCCCTTTGAAATTCCACTCTCCATCACATTCCCTCTCCCTCTCAATCAGTCTCTCTTTCATTTTGATGTCATGATACTTTCCTCCTGTTATGATGGTCTTGTGTAGGTAGTGTCAGGCTCTGTGAGGTCATGGATATCCAGCCCATTTTGCATCTGGAGGAGCACACTGTAAGGAGTCCTACCCTTCCTTTGGCTCTTACGTTCTTTCTACCACCTCTTGGGCAATGGACCCTGAGCCTTGGAAGATGTCATAGAAATGTTTCAGTGCTGAGCACTCCTCTGTCACTCCTCAACACCATGGTAAATTCTGAGTCATCCCAAGATCACTGCCATCTGAAAAGAGAAGCTTCTCTAATCAAAAGTGAGGGTAGCATTAATATAAGGGTATGAACATTAAGAGAAGTGCTTACTGGGCAGTTTGATGAGCATAGTACATACATTTAGACAGACAGCAGCAGATGTTACACCCCCAAAGGCTCATGACTACCCCTGTTTTAAGTTTTCAGTATCAGGGATGTATTCCCTCCCGTGGAGCAGGTCTCCAGTCCAATTAGAGGGTGGTTGGTTTCCACCATGACAGAAGTCATTGTACTGGTTGGCTCATTTAGCCTGGCTGGCCAAATATAAGGGCTGCAGTGTCCACTGTTGGGTATCTTCACTGGTGATTTCTCTCTTCCCCGTTGAACTGCATGCAGCGTGGCTTTTTCCAGCTTTCTGTGTTTCAATTTTTTAACTCCATTAGCTTTATAAAGCAAGCATAATGATGTTCACAAGACAATGAACGGTAACAAGAGCATGAAGGGCAGGCAGGGGGTCGGTGGGAGCGGGCTTCTGTAACGTCCTTGTGCTTCACAGGAAGTCCCTCTCATTCAAGTCAGACTGTGGTAAGCTAAGGAGATGTAGTTTTGGCAACCGCTGAAGGAAAACAAAGTTATTGTAGGCAAAAATCAATCCTGTTTGATTGGGGCTGGGGAGATGGCTCAGTGGTAAAAACCCTTGCTGTGAAAACATAAGGACCTGAGTTCAGTCCCGAGCATCCACATTGAAAGCACACCTATAACCCCAGTGATAAGGGGGTGCAGAGAAGGAGGCTGGGGCTCTGTGATCAGTCAGTATCCCCCCCAGAAAACAGGGGTTTCCAGGTTCAGTGAGAGACCCTGTCTCAGAAAAATAAGGCAGAAAAGCTAGGGATGACAACACCTGATGTCTTCCTTGGGTCTCCACAGTGTGCTCACAAGTATGAGCGTGTACACGCATCTGCATACATCACACATACCACGTACACTCCACACACACGCACCCCCAAACAGAAAGGTGATTAGAGAAGGTATAAAGGAATACCCATGGACTGGAGAGATGGCTTAGGGGTTAAGGCACTTGCCTGTGAAGCCTTAGGACCCAGTTCAATTCCCAAGCCAGATGCACAAGGTGGCACATGCATCTGGAGTTCATTTGCAGTGTCTGGAGGCCCTGGTATTCTATCTATCTATCTATCTATCTATCTATCTATCTATCTATCTAATAAAAATAAATAAATAGGGCTGGAGAGATTACTTAGTGGTTAAGGCATTTGTCTGCAAAGCCAAAGGATCCCGGTTTGATTCTCCAGGACCCATATAAGCCAGATGTACAAGGGGGCACATACATCTGGTATTCGTTTGCAGTGGATAGAAGCCTGAGTGTGCTCATATTCTCTCTCTCTCAAATAAAAATAAATAAATAGGGCTGGAGAGATTGCCTAGTGGTTAAGGCATTTGCCTGCAAAGCCAAAGAATCCTGGTTCGATTCTCCAGGACCCACATAAGGCCAGATGCACAAGGGGTGCATGCATCTGGTGTTCGTTTGCAATGGCTGGAGGCCCTGGTGTGTTCATATTCTCCCTCTCTCTCTCCCTCTCTCTCTTTTTCTCTCTCTCTCCTCTCCCTTTCTCTATCTCAAATAAATAAATAAATAAGGGACTATTCACAAGTAACAGACATAGGAGTTGTGTGTTTTGAGCACATAAACCATATAGTCATGTCCGCACCTTAGGCAATGTGTGTAAGGTACTGCAAGCACTGTGCATTAACCAGCCAAGCAAGGGTAACAAGGGCATCGCGGGGGCACAGTAAAAGGTGTGATCTGGAACCGTCACAGGTGCGCAGGGAACCACAACCCAAGTCCTGGAGAATTGCATGTCTGGCGAGGTTAACAAGGGCTGGTTCATGAAAATCGTGCCAGGAAGTGAACTTCATCTTGCCCCAGGTGAGTGGCTGAGAGGGGCGAGAAGAAAGGAGATCCAGGTCCATTCTATACCCTGGGTGTGCCTCACTGAAAACAGCTCCCAAACGGGATTGTGTAAGAACCCAACGCCAGGGTATCTTCAAAGATGTCCTCAACTCCTCAAGCAACCCCCAGAGTTGACTAAGACCTGTGAGGAGAGAGCGTCACAATAAGGGAAGACATGAGCTCCGATACTTATAATACGGGTGAGATTCTGAAAGCCATCATTCAAGTACGTCCGAAGTGTCTCTGGGGACAGAAGGAGAAGCCAGTAACTGTCCCCAGAGCCAGTCAAGTCTCCGCGATAGAGGAGGAAAATACATGAACTATTCTTGAAGAATAAATAAAAAGCCCAGTACCAAATATGTGAAAGCAATAAGAATACAAGAAGAGCTGGGCGTGGTGGTGCACACCTTTAATCCCACCACTCAGGAGGTGGAGGTCGGAGGATCGCCATGAGTTCGAGGCCATCCTGAGACTACATAGTGAATTCCAGGTCAGCCTGGACTAGAGTGAGACGCTACATCAAAAAGCCAAAAGACAAACAAGAATATAAGAAGAGAGCTCAAGAGATGGCTCAGAGGTTAAAGGCACTTGCTTGCAAAGACCGATGGCCTGGGTTTAATTCTCCAGTAACCCCCCCCCATGTCAAATACACAAAGTGGCACATGCATTTGAAGTTTGCCATGGCAAGAGGCCCTGGCATATTCATAATCTCATTCTCTCTCCCTCTCTCTGTCATGAATGAAAAGGCCCAATTGAGGTCAGGGGAAGAGATTGAGTAAAGGAAAGGTGGAGGGAAGGCTAATCAAAATCTAAGAGGAGGGGCTGGAGAGATGGCTTAGCAGTTAAGTGCTTGCCTGTGAAGCCTAAGGACCCTAGTTGGAGGCTCGATTCCCCAGGACCCACGTTAGCCAGATGCACAAGGGGGCGCACGCGTCTGGAGTTCGTTTGCAGCGGCTGGAAGCCCTGGCGCACCCATTCTCTCTCTCGCTTTCTGCCTCTTTCTCTCTCTCTCTCTCTTTCTCTCTCTCTCTCTCTCTCTCTCTCTCTGTCTCACTGTTGCTCTCAAATAAATAAAAATAAACAAAAAAGTTAAAAAACTAAGAGGATATAAATAAATCATATGGAAACCTACTTTTTTTGGACAATGGAACACTCAGGAGCCATAGATTGTTGCTAGAAATTTTTCAATGCCAGGGATGGGATATCTTCCAGTGAGTTGTTGGCCAGGGAGGTCCCTGATGCCCCCAAAACATTACAGGCCATTGCCGAGGCCCTTGGTTTCCCACCAGGAATAAATGGTAAGACCCTATTGCTGAACACTCCACATACTTGGGCTGCAAGGCCACTGAGAAATCCTGCTGGAACTGAGCTGATAACCTCCTCCATATAGACCAGCTGACAGAAAGCTAGAAGAAGCCATTCTGCATGCAGTTCAATGGGAGAAAGAGAAGTGACCAGTGAAGATACTCAACAGTGGATAATGCAAGTCTTATATTTGGCCAGCCAGGCCAAATGAGCCAACAGGTGCAATAGTGGCACATCTGTCATGGTGGAAACCAACCACCCTCTAATTGGACTGGAGGCCCACTCCATGGGAGGGAATACATCCCTGATACTGAAAACTTAAAACAGGGGTAGTCATGAGCCATAGGGTTGTAATGTCTGCTGCTGTCTGGATAAATGTATATACTATGCTTATCAAACTGCCCAGTAAGCACTTCTCTTAATGTTCACACCCTTATATTAATGCCACTGTCACTTTTGGTAGAGAATCTTCTCTTTTCAGATGGCAGTGACCTTGGAATGACTCAGAAGGCATCATGGTGCTGGAAAGAAGTGACTGGAGTGCTCAGTACTACAATATCTCTATCACACCTTCCAAGGCTCAAGGTCTATTGCAGAAAAGGTGGTGGAAAGAATGTAAGAGCCAAAGGAAGGGCAGGACTCCTTACAACGTGCTCCCCCCAGACACAAAATGGCCTGGATATCCATGACCTCACAGTGCCTGACACTACCTGCATAAGACCATCATAAGAAGAGGAAAAGATCATGACATCAAAAGTAAAAGAGAGACTGATTGAGACGGGGAGGGGTATGATGGAGAACAGAGTTTCAAAGGGGAAAGTGGGGGGAGAGAGGGTATTACCATGGTATATTTTTTATAATCATGGAAGTTGTTAATAAATAAATTTTTAAAAAAGAATACAAGAAGAGCAAAGGTTTCAACCCAGAAAACCGGGCCTTTTTTTTTTGCTCATTTATGACAGGGTCTCACTATAGTCCAAGATGGCTTCAAACTCAGGATCCTCCTGCTTCAGACATCCAAATGCTAGGATTCTAGGTGTGCACACAGCAGGGAGACTTTGTAAACCTCCAATGCCCGAGCCATATCCCAAATCTATTAAACCAGGACCTCTGGGAACCAGAGTTCAGTATATATTCTTTGAAGCTCCCAAAGTGATTTCACTGCGCTATCGAGTGAGTTTCAGAACCACTGTTTGGGAAAGAAGAGGAACAGGTTCACAGCATTGCTGGAGGACAGCCCTCTTGGATGGAAACTGCAGACCTGGCGCACAGGCCCCTTGGGAAAGAGACCAGGCAGACCACAGACGCCAGCTTCCCACTGATGCTCTTGTCCAACACCCCCCCACCACCACCCAGCCACCCTCCCCAGCACTCGGCTCAGAAAGTGATTTTCAAAGTGTCTTCTTCAGACCAGTAACATAAGCCTGGACGCGGCACAGCTGTTGAGTGTGAGGTGGGACGGTGATTATTAAAACTACAGACGTCCAGCTGCTTCCCAGATCTACTGTCTCCAGACTCCGAGGGAGTGGGACCCAGTGACTGATGCTCACTGAGGGCTGGAGACGACAGCAGCCAGCCTGGGTGCCATCCATGACGGTCTCCAGAATATGGGGCCCTTGGCCTGGGAATGAGCAGAGCCGACGGATCAGTTGTATCTTGTAGCACCAAGAAAAGGCTTGGTGGGGGGCGGGGGATGGTGGGTAGAGAGCATTTTTATTTTATTTATTTATTTTTGTTGTTTGTTTTCTGAGGTAGGGTCTCACTCTAGCCCAGGCTGACCTGGAATTCACTCTGTATTCTCAAGGTGGCCTCGAACTCATGGCAATCCTCCTACCTCTGCCTCCTGAGTGCTGAGATTAAAGTCATGTGCCACCACACTGGCTTTAAATTTATTTATTTTATAACCAGTACATAGAAGTTTAAAAGTTGTAATACCTGGAGCTGGAGAGATGGCTTAGCGGTTAAGGCATTTGCCTGCAGAGCCAAAGGGTCCAGGTTCAATTCCCCGGGACCTATGTAAACCAGATGCACAATGTGGTGCATGCATCTTGTCAAATACATAAATAAATGCACTTTAAAAAAGAAGTTGTGGGCTGGAGAGATGGCTTAGCGGTTAAGCACTTGCCTGTGAAACCTAAGGACCCTGGTTTGAGGCTCGGTATCCCAGGTCCCACGTTAGCCAGATGCACAAGGGGGCGCACGCGTCTGGAGTTCGTTTGCAGAGGTTGGAAGCCCTGGCGCGCCCATTCTCTCTCTCTCCCTCTATCTGTCTTTCTCTCTGTGTCTGTTGCTCTCAAATAAATAAATAAATAATTTAAAGAAAAAAAGAAGTTGTACTCCTAAAGCCAGGCATGGTGTAGGGATAGGCTTCATAGAGAAGTGCCTTAACCACTAAGCCATCCCTCCAGCCCAGAATTTCATTCTTCTTTTATTTTAAGGCTAAATAGTGAGATATCCTGTGTCAAAAATAATAATAATAATAGAGTGGAGAGTGATTGAAGATACCAAGCATTAATCTGTAACCTCTTCCTGCAAGTGTGTATACGTGCATATGTTCCTACACACCCCTACACTCCCTCCTGTGCACACAAACATGTTACACACATCACATATGCACACACATATGAAATTGGAAATCAGGATTAACTGGAGTAACTTGGGAAATACAAGAGAGAAAAAGAACTAACACAGAATATTTTTTTATTTTTTTATTTTATTTGTTTATTTATTAGAGACAGAGAGGGAGAGAATGGGCACGCTAGGGCCTCTAGCCACTGCAAGTGCATGTGCCAACTTGTGCATCTGGCTTACATGGGACGTGGAGAACTGAACCTGGGTCTTAGGCTTTGCAGGCAAGCAGCTTAACTGCTAAGTCATCTCTCCAGCCCTCTTTTTTTTTTTTTTTGAGGCAAGCCTAAAAGACTGGCCATTTGTTATTTTTAATGCGAGAGAGCGAGAGCAAGAGTGAGAGCTAGAGAGAGAGAATTGGTGCGCCAGAGTCTCCAGCCTGTAATCGAACTCCAGACACGTGCACCCCTTTATGTGCTTGCATCACCTTGTGCGTCTACATTACGTGGGGTCTGGAGAGTCGAAGTTGGGTCTTGGGCTTCACAGGCAAGTGCCTTAACTGCTAAGCCATCTCTCCAGCTGAGCGCAGAGACAGACTGTTCTTACTGGAGGGACAGCAGCTCTGCCAGGATGGAACTTCTGCGCTTGAACATGGGAGAGAATGGAGAATAGTGAGGGATGGGGGTCTTTGAGAATGAAGAATGGGGGGAGGGTAAGGACTAATCGCCGGTCCAGGTGGCCTGGTAGCTCTTGAGGCCCAATCTTTTTTTTGTTCTTTCTTTTTATTTTATTTTATTTTATTTTTGGGGGGTTGTTTTGAGGTAGAGTCTCACTCTAGGCCAGGCAGACCTGGAATTCAGTGTATACTCAGGGTGGCCTTGAACTCTCGGCAGTCCTCCTACCTCTGCCTCCTAAGTGCTGGGATTAAAGGTGTGCCCACTGTGCCCAGCCCAGAGGCCCAATCTTTGAGTTGCAATAGAATTTTTTTTTTTTTTTTTTTTTTGGTAATAGATGCCCCTGATCATGCCACGGTCCAAGAAAGTTTTATGGTCCGCCGAGGTCAGTGGCTCATTAACCCTTCACACCGCATGTATCAGGGATGGAAGCATGGGATGTTGTTACAAATCCGAAAGCTACTGAAGTCCGAATGGACTAGAAAGTGCAGGATGTGAAAAAGCTGCTTGTGTCACGTGTGCTTGGCGTCTCGTGTGCAGGAGCTCGAGGGTCTTCCAGTGGGGAAGGCCTTGCTGCGTCACCAGCTGGCCCACCCCCTTCCTCCCAGGCTCCAGTCTGCTTCTGAAAGGAGGCAGGAAAAAATATACAGGATGGGCTGGAGAGATGCCTTAGCAGTTAAGGCGCTTGCCTGCAAAACCAAAGGACCAGGTTCTATTCCCCAGGACCCATGTAAGCCAGATGCACAAGGGGGCACATGTCTGGGTTTCATTTGTAGTAGCCAAAGGCCCTGGCATGCTCATCCTCTCCTCACCCCCACCATTTCTCTCTCTCTCTCTCTCAAATAAATAAATAAAATAATTTTTTTCCTGGCGTGGTGGTGCACGCCTGTAATATATTTATTTATTTATTTGACAGAGAAAGAGGGAGGGGGAGAGGGAAAGAATGGGTGCGCCAGGGCCTCCAGCCATTGCAAATGAACTCCAAACGCATGCGCCCCCTTGTGCATCTGGCTAATGCGGGTCCTGGGGAATTGAACCTGGGTCCTTTGGCTTTGCAGGCAAACACCTTAACTGCTAAGCCATCCCTCCAGCCCAAATAAATAAAATATTTTATTTAAAAAATGTCCATACACACACACACACACACACACACACACACACATCCCAAAGGACATGAGCTCTGGTGTAGCAATGAAAGCTGCCTTTCTCCTTAAGGTCAGGCCTCAGTTGTAAAGGAGCAGTAACCCCTAGCGACAGGCACTGCCAGAGAGACCTCCCCGGGGGAGTCAGGACTGCGTGGTGCTGGGGACACCCCCACCCCCAATCCTCCCCTCTCCTGAGGAGTCAGCCAACTTGTTGGCCCTGTGCATCTGAAGAGCACCCATGGGTTCCCTGCCACACGACTGCACGGGACGAGTTCTTTGGAGGTTTGTCCAGATCTTCCAGCTCTACTTGCCTGCACTGAAGTCCTGGGCCTGTGGCTTTTCTCTGCGTTAGTAGACAAGGGAAAATCCCTGAGATCTGGAAAATTTGCAGTTTGACAGCGTGTCTGCAGCGCCACCTGGCGACCGCAGGGGCCCATCACAGTTTCTTTCCTAGCTGTGAGTCTTTCATTAGGCCTCTGGAATGCTTGCTTTTTTCACAGAACTTCAGACACTTTGATTTCTGGCAGCCTGTCTTGTTGCAGGCACAAGTCACTAATAACATGAGTTTTCTCTGAAATAACTGTGTATTTAAAATCTTCTGAAGCCAGGCGTGGTGCCGCACGCCTTTAATCCCTACACTCAGGAGGCAGAGGGAGGAGGATCACTGTGAGTTCGAGGCCACCCTGAGACTGCAGAGTGAATTCTAGGTCAGCTTGGGCTAGAGTGAGAGCCTACCTCGAAAAACAAAAAAATAAAATAAAATCTTCCAAAGCCGGGTATGGTGGTGCACACCTTTAATCCCAGCACTCAGGAGGCAGAGGTAGGAGGATGGCTGTGAATTTGAGGCCACACTGAGAATACAGAGTGAATTCCAGGTCAGCCTGGGCTAGAGTAAGACTCTATCTTGAAAAACCATTAAAAAATAATAAATAATAAAGTCTCCTGAAATCAGGAGGGAGGTATGGCTTAGCAGTTAAGGCACTTGCTGGTGAAGCCTAAGGACCCAGATTTGATTCCCCAGTACCCACGTAAGCCAGATGCACAAAGTGGCACATGCATCTAGAGTTTCTTTGCAGTGGCTAGAGACCCTGACGCACCCATTCTTTCTCTATCTGTATCCCTTCTCTCCCTTGCTCTCTCTCTCTCTCCCTCTCTCTGTCTCTCTTTCTCTCCTTACAAATAAATAAATGAGAATAAGATGAATAAAATCTTCTGAGATCTACATTCCTCTAATTGACCAAATATAGCAGGTAAGAACTTTCTTGTTATTCCTATAAATCATGATAAATAGCATTTCCCCCTTTAACACAAGTCTTTGTGTATAGGACCTTCGGGGTGCACTGAGTGTGTGTGTGTGTGTGTGTGTGTACATGTTGCTGTGTTTTATTCATGTGGTTTGGGAGTCCTGGGAAATCTGAGGGTCCCTTCTCCAAAACCAGGTCACAAGGAAGGAAATAAATGTCTACAAATTCCTTGCCCTGGGCTAAGCACCTCTCACCGTCACCCCAACACTCTGCCGCTGAGCCACAGCCACTTGTTTCTGAGTTCCAGACCGACCCTGTCTTTACCCCACCCGCTGTCCCACTCTCATTTTCCGCTCACTCCCCCAACTTCCAGAATCCAGTTCCTTTCCTAGGACTTATCAAACCTTATCTTACTAGATTGACTTATCCAAAAGTCACTGAGCCTTGGCAAGAGCCTGGAGAGGGAGAGATGGCTGAGTGGTTAAGGCACTTGGCCTGTGAAGCCCAAAGACTCAGGTTCGATTCTCCAGGACCCACGTAAGCCAAATGCACATGGTGGCACACGCATCTGGAGTTCATTTGCAGTGGCTGGAGGCCCTGGTGCATCTATCCAAAAAAAATAAATAAATAAATAAATAAGAGAGAAGAAATTCACTGAGCCTTAAAAATGAATAATTCCGGGCTGGAGAGATGGCTTAGCGGTTAAGCGCTTGCCTGTGAAGCCTAAGGACCCCGGTTCGAGGCTCGGTTCCCCAGGTCCCACGTTAGCCAGATGCACAAGGGGGCGCACGCGTCTGGAGTTCGTTTGCAGAGGCTGGAAGCCCTGGCGCGCCCATTCTCTCTCTCTCCCTCTATCTGTCTTTCTCTCTGTGTCTGTCACTCTCAAATAAATAAATAAATGAATAAAATTTTAAAAAAATGTATAATTCCCACCTCACAGTGTAGATGCTGAAATGAATTAGCACTGCTTAACTTATACTGTTGCCTCAAGAAGTTCTAGAATTAGCTGGGTGTGCTGGCACACGCCTTCAGTCCCAGCACTCCAGAGGCTGAGGCAGGAGGATAGCTGGCTGACGCAGGAGGGCGGCCATGTGCGTGAGGTAAGAGGAAAGCTGGCTGACGCAGGAGGGCGGCCATGTGTGTGAGGTCAACCTGGCATGAGAGTGAGCACCAGCTGAGCGCTGAGGTTGTAGAATTTAAATTTTTTGCTTATTTTTTATTCATTTATTTGCGAGCGACAGACAGAGAGAGAGAATGGGCACACCAGGGCCTCCAGCCACTGCAAACGAACTCCAGACGCGTGCGCCCCCCTTGTGCATCTGGCTAACGTGGGTTCTGGGGAATCGAGCCATGAACCAGGGTCCTTAGGCTTCACAGGCAAGCGCTTAACCGCTAAGCCATCTCTCCAGCCCTCTTAAATGCCTATTTATTTATTTATTTGTTTATTTTGGGTTTTCAAGGTAGGGTCTCACTCTAGCCCAGGCTGACCTGGAATTCACTATGTAGTCTTAGGATGGCCTCGAACTCACGGCGATCCTCCTACCTCTGCTTCCTGGGTGCTGGGATTCCAGACGCGTGCGCCCCCTTGTGCATCTGGCTAACGTGGGTTCTGGGGAATCGAGCCATGAACCAGGGTCCTTAGGCTTCACAGGCAAGCGCTTAACCGCTAAGCCATCTCTCCAGCCCTCTTAAATGCCTATTTATTTATTTATTTGTTTATTTTGGGTTTTCAAGGTAGGGTCTCACTCTAGCCCAGGCTGACCTGGAATTCACTATGTAGTCTTAGGATGGCCTCGAACTCACGGCGATCCTCCTACCTCTGCTTCCTGGGTGCTGGGATTAAAGGCATGTGCCACCATGCCTGGCTAAATGTTGATTTTAATAAGCAAGCACCTGTAACTGCAGATCCATCTCCCCAGTCTCCAAAATTTGTGTTCAGTATGGAGATGTCAGTATGCTCATACTCCTTACAGACAGTTAAAGGAACCGCAGCACTCCAGGTCAGAACTTGGTGAACATTTTCCCATGGAAACACTGGATTCCATACAACTGTGATAACCCTTAAGATTCTATGGGTCTCATACGTCAGGTCAATCCTGCCTGCCGGTTAAATGGGGTCTCCTGCCCTGGCCCAAAAAACCTAACCGCCATGCAGAATGTCAGCACAAGAAGGACACGTGAGTGCTGAGTGAGCTCCTTACAGTGAAGTTTGGAACCCATTCTTAATTTGGTATGGACTTGGGTGGGGTGTTCGTTAGCATGCAGTGCCTGGGGCGAGGGTAGCATTGGAAAGGGGCCTCAAAAACAGGTTGAAACAGGGCTGGAGAGATGGCTTAGTGGTTAGGGCATTTGCCTGTGCAGCCTAAGGACCCATGTTTGACTCCCCAGATCCCACGTATGCCAGATGCACAAGGTCAAGCATGTGCAAGGTCACACGTACACACAAGGTGACACCCATGTCTGGAGTTCAATTATGGTGGCTGGAGGCCCTGGCATGCCAATTCTCTCTCTGCCTCTCTCTCTGTCTCTGTCTCTCTCTCTCTCTTTCATAAAAGAAGGCCAGTCTGTTGGGCTTGCCTAAAATAAACAAGAAAAGAAAAGAAAAAGAAACACCAGACCCCAAGAGAACTGGCAAAGGAGTTGGTAAAAACAGAAAAGTTTTAGCCATAAACACAGTAGGACAACTGACCCTCGGCAACCACAAGGTCCACCAAAGACAAAGCAGAACGTACGGGGGAAGCTGCGTTTCTACTGGACGAATCAGAATTTTCTTGCTTGAGAGTACGCTACCCCTGCGCCAGGTGCTTTTGCATTGCTATGATAACGCTTGAGAGAAACAATGAAGCGAGGAAGGGTTTATAGAGTGTCAGCGGCTTTACTCCATAGTCACTTGGCTCTGTTTCCAGGCCTGTGCCGAGACACAATATGGTGTCAGGGCTTGCAGACAAGGGACAGTCCCCTCACAGTGGACAGAAGCCAAGGAGACCAGAAGGTAGCCCCGAGGATCCCCAGTGACCTCCTTCCTCCAGCTAGTTTCTAGCACTTCCCAAAGCCATCAGCTGGAGACCCAGCTTGCAACACAGGCCCTTTGGGAAGGCACTTCGCATTCAAATGATAGCAGTCACCAACACGGCAAGGCCACTATCTATCTACATGACATCTACATGGCAGAGTTATTACAAGTAACCTAAGGATACCTAAGGATACAGGCAGCTGTGTGTCCATTATTTGCAAATCCTACACCATTTTATGTAAGAGAGTTGAGCATTTAAGGATTTTTGCGACCGTGAGGATCCTGAACTCAACTCCCTTCAGAAGCTGAGGGGCAGCTATCCTGTGGGAACCAGGTAGTAAAGAAATGTCTATTCCTACAATTTGAATGAGATAGAATTTCTAGAAGAAATACAAAGATTTTAACTCTTCTGTACTTTACCTTCTTGGTGCTGGGACAAAATACCTGACCAGAAGCAGTCTGTGGGGGAAAAGGGCTTTATTTCAAGCTTGCACTTTTTGTTGTTGTTTGTTTTGCTTTTGTTTTCTGAGGTAGGGTCTCCCTCTACCTCAGGCTGACCTGGAATTCACTGTGTAATCTCAGGCTGGCCTTGAACTCACGGCGATACTCCTGCCTCTGCCTCCCGAGTGCTGGGATTAAAGGTATGCACCACCACGCCCAGCTCTCAGGCTTACACTTTTGAGGGGAAACTACGCCCTGTCAGGAGTATGAAATCAACAGCAAGAAACTGGCTCATGTATCGTGGCAGTGGGGTGAGTGAACTGTGGATACCCAGTGGGCTGGACTAACCAACCTCAAAGTCTGTCCCCTGTGACACACCTCCCCCAGCAAGGCTCCACTCTCCAAGGTGACACTAAGTCGAAGGCTTACTCAAACACTTGAGGCTATGGTTGGGGGGGGGTGCAGTTCATGTTATATTCTTTTTTTTTTTTAAACAGACAATATCCTTTAAAAACACACATTAAACAAGACCTCAACTCAAACCCCACATGACAGCTCCATGATTAACATACTAACATACAGAATATTTTATGAAATTTACATATTTGATTAAAGTGTAAACATTTAATAAAATGACTACAACAGCACACAATAGATGATCATAATGGAAAATATATGTCAGGAAAATAATAAATTCTAGACTTAAAATTTTACTTTACAACAAGGCACTTAACACATTGAAACAGTACAGTAAATTTCCAAAAGAATGCAACTGGCTACCTCTCTAACCATGAAAATATTTTTCTTTTGTGAATATACTGTGACTTAACCATACATTTTTTTGCAGCATTAACATTGCATTGGAGGTAAATTAAATAATGAATTCCAACTTGGCAACTAGATTAACTTGTAGTTTCTTCTTTTTCGTATAAAGGACAGTTTTAATTAATTCTCTAATGACCCACTTTTGTTATTTATGATTCATTTAGAACACAGTATAGTGAGATTAACAAGTAATAAAGTAAACCAGAACGTGTAAGGTGTCTATCTGTATAAAAACTTATCTTTGGGTACCTTTGACAAGAGTTTCAGTATATTGGATATCCAAGACAAGAACACTTTTTCATAAAAGATATTTTTCTTAATCAACTGAGTCATGGGAAATAAATTATTGCAACATAATGACATTAAAAATAAAACATCAGCATTCTTCATACATACAAATAGAAAAAACCTTCAAAACAATGTATATAAGTTATACTGGATTTAAATGTGTAAACTTAAGAAATTCCTTCTCACACTTCCTTGTAATACAGTCATGTTATATTCTATCCAAACCATTACAAACTTCCAAGGGGCAAAAATGAGGGGTGTGTGTGTGTGTGTATGTATAAATACTCAATAAGGATTTATTTAGCACAGTAAACCAAAGCTATGTTGAAAGGTTTTAGGAGTTGAGAGTGAAGGTTTTAGGAGTTCGGATGAAACTTGGGACTTGTTGCTGTGAAGTTCTGCCTGAAACTGCCTTTCTGGGTTCACCAGGCAACAGTGAGCAGGTCGGGACAGGGCAAGAAACAGAGGAAGTAGGGATGGGATCTGGCTTTTTCTAGAACACGGTACTGTCTGTGCACTGGACTAGCAAGAGTCAGAATGAACTGAGTGAGCTCCCTGGCAGGGCTGGTCCCGTCTCATGCCCACGGATCACATCCCAGCCTTCCCGCGCATCTGTTGTGTCTGGGACCGTGTGTGAGCCCTAATGTCACTAGAATCTGAATGATATTAAAGCTGGGCTCATAAACAAGGCGTCCCAAGGGTGCACCTTGTGCTCCTCTCTACTCAGTCATCACACTCTTGCTCATTAGGGATCCCCCATGGAAAGCTGGTCAGCCAGGCATGCTGGCCTCCACATTGAATCCCGGCACTTGGGAGGCTGAGGTAGGAGGATCGCCATGAGTTTGAGGCCACCCTGAGACTGCATAGAGAATTCTAGGTCAGCCTGGGCTAGAGCAAGACACTATATTGAAAAATGAAAAAAAAAAAAAAAAAGGTGGGGGGAGCTGGAGAGATGGCTCAGCAGTTAAGGCACTTGCCTGCAAAGCCTAAGGATCCAAGTTTGATTCCCCAGTATCCACATAAGGCCAGATGCACAAGGTGGTACATGCGTCTGGAGTTCATTTGCAATGGCTAGAGGCCCTGGCGTGCCCTTTTGCTCTTTCTATCAAATAAATAAAATATTTTTAAAAAAATTACTGTCAGAGTGAGGAATTCTCTTCACATAGGTCAAATCTCCTCCCCACCACCCCTGCTGTCTGGCACTAAGAATCACCTAACCCTAATCCTTCACCCAGGAAATCATCTAACCCTAATCCTTCACCCAGGAAATCATCTAACCCTAATCCTTCACCCAGGAAATCATCTAACCCTAATCCTTCACCCAGGAAATCATCTAACCCTAATCCTTCACCCAGGAAATCATCTAACCCTAATCCTTCATCCAGGAAATCCCTTCTTCCTAAACATGGAAGAGAACGTTACAAACCAATACAATAAACATTTCCCATCTCATGATGGCCTGTGTTACAATGACCATTTATCTCATGATGGCCTGTGTTACAATGAACATTCATCTCATGATGGCCTGTGTTACAATGAACATTTACCATCTCATAATGACCTGTATCACAATGAACATTCATCTCATAATGGCCTGTGTGTTCAAAGCGCCACACGCATGCTTAACATGACTCTTATCTCCTTGCTCTTCAGGCAAACAGGATGCAGGCAGAGGCTGGGGCCGTGCACTCCAACACAAGGAAGGCAAATCAGAACTGAAGGAAGTACTCTGCTCCCCCGTGGCACAGCTTAGGAAAAGTAGACCCACACCCCTTGGAAGACCTGCCGAGCCTTCTAGAAGAGGTGAGATTCAAGATGGACTTTGAAAGGCTTTACTAGCAGGTGTGGAGAAAGAAGCTGATGGTGGGTGAAAAGACAGGGCTTGAGGACAGAGACTTTTCTTTCTTTTTTGGGTCTTTCTTTCTTTCTTCTTTATTGTTCTCATAGTACTGAGGATTAAACCTAGGGCTTTGGGCAAGCACTCTATCACCGAAGTATATCCCTAGCCTTTAAAAAAAAAGAAACAACACACTTTTAAAAAAAATTTTGTGACAGGGTCTCATAGATTTTGAAACTTCTCAGTAGTCCAGGCTGACCTTGAACTTACTATCCTCCTGTCTCATCCTCCTGAGGGGCCTGGGCCACAAGGTCCAGCTTCAGGTTTTGTTTTGGTTTGTAGTTGACAATCATGTATATATATATATATATATATATATATATATATATATACACACACACATGGAGCACAATGCAATGGTTTATTGTAGTTGTTTGGGGTTTTGTTTTGGTTTTGTTTTTGCAAGGTGGGGTCTGCCAGACTGATGTGGAACTCACTGTAGTCTCAGGGTGGCCTTGAACCCCTGGTTATCATCCTACCAGCCTCCCAAGTACTGGGAATAAAGGCTTATGCCATCAAGCTCGGCTGTTTGGTTTTTGAGCGATGGTCATCTTGTACATCCCAGTCTAGCCAGGAGCTTGCTATGTAGCCCAAGCTAGCCTCCACTTCATGACCCACCTGCCTCTACCTTCTGAGTGCCGACATTACACATTACCACCACACCTGGCCACTATAATGTTTTGACGTATGATTGTAATGTGGATCAGTTAAATCAGTTTAACAAATCAATCACTTCACCTCCTTACTATCTTTGTGTTGTAAAACCATTTAAAGCTGGGTGTGGTGGCACATGCCTTTAATCCCAGCACTGGGAGAGGGAGAGATAGGAGGATCACTGTGAGTTCAAGGCCACTCTGAAACTACATAGTGAATTCCAGGTCAGCCTGAGCTAGACTGAGACCCTACCTCAAAAAAAAGAAAGAAAAGAAAATGTTTTAATCTCTTCTTTCAGCAATGTTAAGTGTACACCACATTATTATTTATTATAATAAGTCATCATTGCAGGCAGTAGATCACTAAAGTTTATCTTCCTGTCAATCTGAAACTTCGTACCTCCTTTCCCCTGTGTGCTGGTCTGGCTCAGATGTCCCTCATAAACTCAGATGTCCCTCATAAACTCAGGTGTTTGGAACACTTGGTTCCCAGCTGGTGGCAATTTGGGATGTAGAGCCTTGCTGTAGGAGGCATGTTGCTGGGGGCAGAATTAGGGGTGTTATAGCCAGCTCCCCTTTGCCAGAAATCATCTCATTCTCTGGATGCTATCTTCTGTCTGCTGTCACCAGTAATATCCAGCCTCTGCTCATGCCATGCTTTCCACTGCCATCCTGAAACTTACCCCCAAGACTATAGGCCAAAATAAACCCTTTTTGCCCATCATCTACTTTTGGCCAAGTGTTTTGACCCAGCAACATGAAGGTAACTACAACAGAAAAGTGGAACCAGAGGAGCGGAGTCATTGCTACTTAGAAACCTGAGTATGTGACTTTTGATCTTTCAGAAGGGATTATGAGAGAATGTGGAAGGATTTGAAACCTTAATGAAGTAACACCTTGCAGTGCTGTAAGCAGAGTTTGATGGATCATTCTGGTCAGAGTTTGAAAGTCCTAAATGCAGCAATAAATAGCCAGGTGTGGTAACACATCCCTTTAATCCCAGCATTCGGGAGGCAGAGGTAGAAGGATCATCCAGAGTTCAAGGTCAACCTGGGACTACAGAGTGAGTGTCAGGTCAGCCTGGACTAGAGTGAGACCCTACCTCAAGAAAGAAAGGAAGGGGGCTGGAGAGATGGCTTAGCAGTTAAGCGCTTGCCTATGAAGCCTAAGGACCCTAGTTCGAGGCTCGGTTCCCCAGGTCCCACGTTAGCCAGATGCACAAGGGGGCGCACGCGTCTGGAGTTCATTTGCAGTGGCTGGAAGCCCTGGCTCACCCATTCTCTCCCTCTCCCTCTGTCTTTCTTTCTGTCTGTCACTCTCAAATAAATAAATAAATAAATGAACAAAAAATATTAAAAAAAAATAAAAAGAAAAGAAAGAAAGGAAGGGAGCTGGAGAGATGGCTTAGCAGATAGCGCTTACCTGCGAAGCCTAAGGATCCAGGTTCGAGGCTTGATTCCCCAGGACCCACGTAAGCCAGATGCACAAGGTTGCACATGCATCTGGAATTCATCTACAGTGGCTAAAGGCCCTGGTACGCCCATTCTCTCTCCCTCTCTCTCTCTCTCCCTCTCTCTCTCTCTCTCTCTCCCCCCACCTTTTTCTCCCTGTCTCTATCAAATAAATAAATAAAAACAAACAATTTTTAAAAAAAGAAAGGAAGGAAGGAAGGAAAGAAAGACAGATGGATGGATGGATGAACAAATGAACTATGGTTTGGCTTATTTGGCTTATGAGGGAAAGAGGAACTTTGTCAGAACTGGTCCAGAGGCAATTTGTATAAGAGGCTGGATGTGTTTTGCCCATGTCCTGAGAACTTGAGCAAGAGTGAATTTAGAAGAAATGGACTGGTATGAGCAGAAGGATATGGCACAGAAAGAAAGAAAAATTTGAGCTGGAGACTAGAGCCTGGTTCTGCTGCAGTTGGATGAGAAATTACCACCATTGAAATTGGGCCAGCTATTCTGACAGTAGGAAGAATGCTTACCATTTTGAAGGGAAGGGACCTGAAGGAAGAATATTAATGCAGTTTTCCTGCTCTTCAAAGTCAGCTTTATTCCCTCCTGAATTAGTAAACTTGGTTGCCCACCTAGCACTATGAAAGCGTACCAAATGCAGGATAGAGGTCACTGGATTTGCAACACGGTTGTTTGACAAAGATCACTGGGAAGTGTGAGGCAGGGTTGTTGGCGTCCTTGCGTAGAGGCCTGATGGAGCCACGGCATGAAATCATGGGAGGCAGTGCAGACCCCAGGATTCTGGATATGCCTGGATGGTAGAATAGCTGCCAAGAAGAGCTGCGGGCTCAACACGGAGTTTCCCCAGGGCTGGGGGCAGTAATTGGAACCCAAGACTTCATCGAGGGTCTTAGATGCTGCGCATGGAGCTACAGGATTTGATATTTTCCCTGTTTGTTTTGCATCTTGCATTGGTTCCATGTTTTATTGCAAGGCCCTGTGGCAAGGGCCTAGGCTGGAGAAGTGCATAAGTGACTCCATACTGTGAAGTGATGCGTGGAAGTTCAGCCTAGCTGCTGGCTCAGGACACGGTCTCACCTACACTTGAACTCTATGCTGGGCTCGTTTTCACACAGTGAGTCACCACAAGACAAGATGCTTTTCTTGCTGTTGCTTAATGCAAAGCTTTTCAGCTTGCTTACAGTTGCAGGGAAGGGAAAATGCAGAGAGGGGAGATTCCAGAAAAGTTCCCGTTTTGTTTTTATTGTTTTTTTTTTTGTTTTTTTCTAAAGTCAACTGATATTAACTCTTGTTTTTGTAAGATTACAATGACTGGAAATTAACTCTTGTTTTTGTTGGATTATGATTACTGAACTTCTGAACGGTAAAGCTAAGGTGTGAAACCTGGTGGTTTTCTCCGTAGAAAAGGAGCTGAAGTCCAGTTCACAATATGGTGTCACTTATGTCCTTCTCCAGCGTTGGTCCTTGTCACAAGTAAGCGTGGGTGTGCCAGAACCTTCTGCCTCTGCAAACAAACCCCAAGCACACGCACCAGATACATAAAGTGGGTACTGGGAAATTAAGCCTGGGCTGTCAGGCTTTGTAAGCAAGTGCCTTAACCACTGGGCCATCTCTTCAATCCGGCCACAACTTGTCTCCACTCAGCTATTGCTGGGCACTTCGCTGGCTTTTGTTTTGGCTGCTGTGAATACTGCTGTCATGAAGAGCAACATCCAGCTATGTCTTCAGCATATTGATCCCAATTCCTTTGGCTATGTGTCTAGAAACGGGATTGCTGAATCCGGACGTTGGTTTCTCTCTCTTTGTTGGGGGTTTTGTTCTTTGGGGCAAGATCTTACTATGCAGCCCACGCCAACCTCAAACATGTAGGTAACCCTCTGCCTCGGTGTCCTGAGTCCTGGGATGAGAAGGTCCTCAGCTCCTGGACCTTGATTTCTTTTCTTTTCTTTTCTTTTTTTTCCTCAATTTTTATTAACATTTTCCATGATTATAAAAAATATCCCATGGTAGGGCTGGAGAGATGGCTTAGCGGTTAAACGCTTGCCTGTGAAGCCTAAGGACCCCAGTTCGAGGCTCGATTCCCCAGGACCCACGTTAGCCAGATGCACAAGGGGGCGCACGCATCTGGAGTTCGTTTGCAGTGGCTAGAAGCCCTGGCGTGCCCATTCTCTCTCTCTCTCTCTCTACCTCTCTCTCTCTCTCTCTCTCTCTCACTCTCAATAAATAAAAATGAACAACAACAAAAAAAAATTTTTTTTAAAAAAAAATATCCCATGGTAATACCCTCCCTCCCCCCCCCCCCACTTTCCCCTTTGAAACTCCATTCTCCATCATATCCCCTGCCCATCTCAATCAGTCTCTCTTTTATTTTGATGTCATGATCTTTTCCTCCTCTTATGATGATCTTATGCAGGTAGTGTCAGGCACTATGAGGTCATGGATACCCAGGCCATTTTATGTCTTGCGGGAGCATGTTGTAAGGAGTCCTACCCTTCCTTTGGCTATTACATTCTTTCCACCACCTCTTCCACATTAGACCCTGAGCCTTGGAAGGTGTGATCGAGATGTTACTCAGTACTCCAGTCACTTCTTTCCAGCACTATGATACCTTCTGAGTCATCCCAAGGTCACTGCCATCTGAAAAGAGAAGATTCTCTACCCAAAGTGAGAGTCGTGTTAATATAAGGGTATAAATATTAAGACAAGTGCTTACTGGGCAGTTTGATAAGCATAGTATATACATTTGGCCAGACATCAGCAGTTGTTACACCCCTAGGGCTCATGACTACCCCTGTTTTAAGTTTCCAGTATCAGGGATGTATTCCCCCCCCCCCATGAAGTGGGCCTCCAGTCCAATTGGAGGGCAGTTGGTTTCCACCATGACAGACGTGCCACTATTATACCCGTTGGCTCATTTGGCCTGGTTGGCCAATTATAAGGCTTGCAAGGACATTGATTTCTTAACTTCTCTTTGGTGTATTGGTTCAGACCAGTAAGCCTGGCACTTGGGAGACAGAAGCAGGAGGATCTCCACAAGTTCAAAATCAGCCTAGTGTATATAGTGTGGTGCAAGCCAACCTCAGCTAGAGACCCAGTCTCAAAAAAATGTAAGTAGCTGGGTGTGGTGGTGCACGCCTTTAATCCCAGCACTTGGGAGGCAGAGGTAGGAGGATTGCCGAGAGTTCGAGGCCACCCTGAGACTACATAGTGAATTCCAGGTCAGCCTGAGCCAGAGTGAGACCCTACCTTGAAAATATATATATATATATATATATATATATATATATATATATATACATATATATATATATATATATATGTAAGTAAATAAATTAAAAACTAGGGCTGGTGGGCTGGAACGATTTGGCTTAGCAGCTAAGGCAGTTGCCTACAAAGCTAAGGGACCCAGGTTCAATTCCCCAGGACCCACGTAAGCCAGATGCACAAGGTGGAGCATGCATCTGGAGTTCGTTTACAGCAGATGAAGGACCTGGCATGCCCATTCTCTCTCCCTCTCTCTCTCTTCCTCTCTCTGCTTCATTCTCTCTCTATCTCTCTCAAACAAATAAAATAAAGTTAAAAAAAAAAAAACAAACTAGAGCTGGAGAGCTGGCTCAGCCAGTAAGCGCACTTCCTACATCAGCATGAGGGTCTGAGGAATTCAAATCTCCAGATCCCAGATAAAACAGCTGGGTGTGGCCACATGCCCCTGAAACCCCAGTCCTGCAGGGGAGCAGGCCCTAGACTCTCTGGAGCCCCACAAGCAAGCTCTGGAATCAGGAAGAGGAGATTCTGGCTCAAAACAAGACCAGGCGAAAGAGTGATAAAGCGAGACACCTGGTGTTCCGTTCCTGACGCCACAGGAGGGCCACCCCCGCCACAGTAGAGGACACGGGACACAGCAAGTGTGTGAACACATGCAGGATCGCACACACGCTCATAAAAAATTTTTCTTTCCTTTTTTTTGTTTGTTTTTTTAAGGTAGGGTCTCACTCTAGCCCAGGCTGACCCAGAATTCACTATGTAGTCTCAGGGTGGCCTCGAACTCATGGTGATCCTCTTACCTCTGCCTCCCAAGTACTGGGATTAAAGATGTGAGCCACCATGCCCAGCTCATAACTTTTTTTTTTTATATTTTTTGTTCATTATTTATTTATTTATTTGAGAGTGACAGACACAGGGAGAAAGTCAGAAAGAGGGAGAGAGAGAATGGGTGCGCCAGGGCCTCCAGCCACTGCAAACAAACTCCAGATGCATGCGCCCCCTTGTGCATCTGGCTAATGTGGGACCTGGGGAACCGAGCCTCAAACTGGGGTCCTTAGGCTTCACAGGCAAGCGCTTAACGGCTAAGCCATCTCTCCAGCCCATAACTTTTTTAAAAAGTAATATAAATAGGGCTGGAGAGATGACTTAGCGGTTAAGGCACTTGCCTGCAAAGCCAAAGGACCTACATTTGCTTACCCAGGACTCACGTAAACCAGATGCACAAGGTGACACACACATCTGGAATTCGTTTGCAGTGGCTGGAGGCCCTGTTGTGCCCATTCTCTACCTGCTTCTCTCTCTCTCATAAATAATAAACAAATAAATAATAAAATTAGTAATAATAACATAAAATAAATGAGACCCCTTAATTAGATGATGTCTAAAGTCCAGAGGCAAAAAAAAAAAAAAAAAAAAACAGTGCAAATCTGAGCATCCTAACTTGGAAAGAGCCGTGATGTGTGAAGCGGGCTCAGCAAGGCAAGGGGCAGGGCTAGCGGACATCCAAGGGGACCATTGATTCAGCAGTCTGCCCGCCAGCGCGATGCAGCCTGGCCACCATTCTGCCAGCGGGACTCTGACAGCTTCCTGCTGAGGCTGGTGATAAGTATCACAAAATTCCCAGGACACCAGCAGTGACCGCAACACGGGTCTGGCACATCTTTGAAGCACTTCCTCCATTCGTATTTGACCCCATGAATCTAAGAACAGCCCTAGGAAATGGGTGTGACTCATAGTATCTGTAAGCCAAACAATCCTAAATGAGGTTAAATGCAAGAACAGTTTGTATTTGGCTAAAGAATGGATTAGCAAATCAGAAAATACAGGTTCAGTTAGAAACCAAATGTCCCAGTAAGGGAAAGGATTTTTTTTTTTAATTTTTAATTTTAATTTTAATTTATTTATTTATTTAAAGAGAGAGAGAGAAAGAGGCAGAGAGAGGGAGAATGGGCACACCTCCAGCCACTGCAAACGAACTCCAGACGCATGCGCCACCTTGTGCATCTGGCTTACGTGGGTCCTGGGGAATCGAACCCGGGTTCTTAGGCTTCACGGGCAAGCACCTCAACCACTAAGCCACCTCTCCAGCCTGAGTTTTTATTCGTTAAGGGAAAAGAAGGGGAATGGGGTGAGGTAGAGTAACTTTTTAAAACGATTTTCATTTGGCTCCGCTGGCTACGCAGTTGTTACATGTGGGTTTAGTTTGGTGCCCAGAAGTCTGTTTGGACATTCAGTGATGTGTGATCAGTTGCTTGGGGGCAATCTCTACCAGACGCTCACCAGAGAGCTATCAGCAGGGTTATCAGTAAGTCATAGATCTTGGCAGACAGAAAGTCAGCCAAACTCCCAGCATGGGAACTTTGCAGTCTTGGGGTCTTACAAACACAGTGTTTCCAGACAGCATTCCGTTCTTTTTTTTTTTTTTTTTCTTTCTGGAAATTAAAGCTTAAGGAATTCACGTCTGTGAAATAAACAGCACTCTATCAAATTCATCCTCAGAGGTTCACAGAGCTTTCAGTCCCACACAAGTTAGAAAGCAATAGCGCATAGGTTAAATTACTAACCCAACTTCCAAGTCTAATGACCACCAGGATTTGAAGGCAGGCCTTCTGGCTACCTGCTTTACTTCTTAAAGAAAATAAATAAGGGCTGGAGAGATGGCTTAGTGGTTAAGCACTTGCCTGTGAAGCCTAAGGAGCCCAGTTCAAGGTTCGGTTCCCCAGGTCCCACGTTAGCCAGATGCACAAGGGGGCACACGCGTCTGGAGTTCGTTTGCAGAGGCTGGAAGCCCTGGCGCGCCCATTCTCTCTCTCTCCCTCTATCTGTCTTTCTCTCTGTGTCTGTTGCTCTCAAATAAGTAAATAAAAAAAGAAGAAAAAAAAGAAAATAAATAAGTAAATAAGTTTTTAAAAAAAAAATGCAAAAAGAAGGAACACAAAAGTCATGTTGGGAGGGGGTGGTTGGAAAGATGGCTTAGCAGTTAAGGCGTTTTCCTGCAAAGCCAAAGGACCTCGGTTTGATTCCCCAGGACCCACGTTAGCCAGTTGCACAAAGGGGCACGCGCATCTGGAGTTCCTTCGCAGTGGCTGGAGGTCCTGGTGCGCTCTTTCTTTCTTTCTCTCTCTCTCTCAAATAAAGAAATAAAAATAAAGTCATGCTGGGAGTCCAACATGATGGTTCAATCCCAGCAGCGGGAAAGTGGACGCCGGGGGAGCTCCATGACTTAGGGTCAGCCTAAGCTATATAACAAGTGCCCAGAAAACCACGGCTACATAACAAGTCCCTGCCACAGTAAGACAAAAAGACTGGAAGATCTCAGTGGTAAAATGCTTGACTGGCGAGGATGAGTCCCTGGATTTCATGCCCAGGTTCATGAACCTGCCACAACCGGGCTAAAGCCAGCTTTGTAGGCATGGCTTGTCCCACCAGGACACCAGACACTGTAACCTCTTGTGGTGCTTTGATTCAGGTGTCCCCCATAAACTTATGTATGCTGAATGCTAGTCTCCCCAGCTGATGGCAATTGGAAATGAAAGCCTCCTGGAGGCAGTGTATTGTTGGGGGCAGGCTTATGGGTGTTATAGCCAGTTTCCCCATGTCAGTGTTTGGCACACTCTCCTGCTGCTATGGGCCACCTGATGTTGGCCAAGGGGGTGATGTCCTCCCTCTGCTCATGGCATTATTTTCCCTGCCATCGTAGAGCTTCCGCCTCGAGTCTATAAGCCAAAATAAACCTCTTTTCTTTTCTCACAAGCTGCTCTCGGTTGGGTGATTTCTACCAGCAATGTGAACCTGACGGCGACACCTCTTTTGTATTCCCATGAACTCAGCCTGAGACAGGATCACTTTCTTGGAAACCACTTCCCATTGATTCAAATGGAGCTGATGATAGCTTACAAAACAAATAAACAACAACAAAACAAAAAAAACCTGAAAACATTTTTGACATGGGCCATATTCCCAAGCCAAGTCCGTCCCATTCTGTTCATAGTTGAGTAACTAGTGAATCTCAAATGCTGGGTCTTGAATCAAATCCTACAAGTTTCTGGGTTTCAGCTCACACTTTGCCCTACACTGCCTTCAAATACATATTCTACCTCATGCCACTTTGCCCGAGTAATAACGACTTAACAGTGGCAGATGGCAGTTACTGGAGTGCCAGCTTTATGCCACATAACCTGTGAAGCACTTTTCCTAAAATGCCCTCATAGATGTTTTGTTTTTACATAAAGTTTGTTTTTGCTTCATTTACTAGACTAGGAAATCAAGGCTCGCATGGTCAAGAAAGCTATTCGAGATCCAATTAGGAAGTGACAAACCCAAGGTTCACATCCACAATTATGTGACTCCAAGACCTCAAATCTCACCCACACTCTCTCCTGCCTTGTTCCATCTTCTATAAATTTGTCATTACCTAAGTTGATCATTAAAAAAAAAAAAGTCAGGGCTGGAGGGATGGCTTAGCAGTTAAGCTGTTTGCCTGCAAAGCCATAGGACCCAGTTCAATTCCCCAGGACCCACATTAGCCAGATGCACTAGGTGGCACACACCTCTGGAGTTCATTTGCAGCGGCTGGAGACCCTGGTGTGCCTATTCTCTCTCTCAAATAAATAAATATTTTAAAAATAAATATTTTTTTAAAAATACTTAGGAAAAATGTAAGGGCTATAAAGATGGCTTAGTAGTTAGGGCGATTGCTTGTGAAGCCTGAGGATACATGTTCGACTCTCCAGATCCCACATAAGCCAGTTGCACAAAGGTGAGGCAAGCGCAAGGTCACACATGCCCACTAGGTGGCGCAAGCTTCTGGAGTTCGATTGCAATGGCTGAGGCCCTGGCGCACCAATTCTCCCTTTCTCTCTCTCCTGGTCTTGTTCTTTCTAAAACAAATACATAAAAATAAAATTTAAAAAGTGTGAGGCTTCTGAACGCATGAACTCTCTGAAACTAGAAAAGTCACATGGGTCTTCTGTCACAGCTCAACAGTGACTTTGGATCCCCTACGCTGGACCTGAAATTTACTTAAAGTTGCTAAACATACCTGGACTGTGACAACTAATCTTGATTGTCAATTTCATCTGACCTAGACTGACCTAGCAGACAAAATCTCTGGGCACATCTGTGAGAGTGTTTCTAAATTGGGTTAAGGGAGGCGGGACAACCCACCCTAAGTCCAGGTGGCGCCATCCCATCCATGGCTGAGGGTCCCAAGCTGAACACAGAGGAGAAAATTAAAGTGACAATGTTCCTCTCCCTTAGCTTCCTGACCACAGATGGAGTGTGACCAGATGGCCACCTGCTCATGCCACCGTGCCTTCCCTGTACATAATGAGCCCCGCCCCCTCAACTGTTGGCTGAAATAAGCCTCTCCACCCTTGATTTCTTCTTATCTCCTCACTGTTGGCCATGGCAACAAGAAACACACACGCCATCTCCATAAACACAGAAAGCTTCAACATCCCTGGCATTTCCAACCCACTCTGTCCTCCTTGGTAGAGAAGATAGAAATGGGACTGGGCACCAGGTGTGGTGGCGCATGCCTTTAACCCCTGCACTGGGGAGGCAGAGGTAGGAGGATCACCGTGAGTTCAAGGCCACCCTGAGACTACATAGTGAATTCCAGGTCATCCTGAGTGAGAGCAAAACCCTACCTCACAAAACTAAAAATAAAAAAGAAAGAGGGCTGGAGAGATGGCTTAGTGGTTAAACGCTTGCCTGTGAAGCCTAAGGAACCCGGTTCGAGGCTCAGTTCCCCAGGTCCCACGTTAGCCAGATGCACAAGGGGGCGCACGCGTCTGGAGTTCGTTTGCAGAGGCTGGAAGCCCTGGCGCGCCCATTCTCTCTCTTTCTCTCCCTCTATCTGTCTTTCTCTCTGTGTCTGTTGCTCTCAAATAAAAAAAAGAAAGAAAGAAAGGAAGGAAGGAAGGAAGGAAGGAAGAAAGAAAACAGAATAAGAAGAAATGGGACTGAAAATAGGTCTCCTTTCTTAAAAAAAAAAAAAAACCTACCTTCATTCAGGAACCTCTGGTGTGACACCTTTTATCCAAGCCTATCCTTCTGTTTTGTTGTGTTTTTGTCATAGTCACTGACTGTTCATATTGCTCTCAGCTTGTGGAGTAAAAAAGAAGTTTATTTTGGCTTACAGGCTCGAGGGGAAGCTCCATGATGGCAGGGCAAATGATGGCATGAGCAGAGGGTGGACATCACCCCCTGGCCAACATAAGGTGGACAACAGGAGCATGAATGTGTGCCAAAACACTAGCAAGGGGACACTGGCTAAAACACCCATAAGCCCACCCCCAACAAGACATGGCCTCCAGGAAGTGTCGATTCCCAAATCTCCATCAGCTGGGAACCTGGCATTCAAAACATCTAAGTTGATGGGAGACACCGGAATCAAACCACCACACTGACAAAGACTCTCCTTGACCACATCTTAGTTATAGGCTCCTCTTGAGTCTGACAGAGCCTGATTCCTAAACATGTGCCTCCATCCTCACGTCTGAACAAGCCCTCACCCGCCACCATCCTTCACGCGGTCCTGGTGGCTCCAACATGGATCCTCTCAGAGAGGTTCAGCCAGAATCTGGAACTTTCCCTTGCTAATGCCCACCTGTTGAGTCTCCCCACCTGCTCCTTGGCTTTTGAAGTTCTCCCTTACCCATGCTGTCTTCAGACTTGAGCCCCATCTCTCTCCCCTCCTACAAACCCTACCATAGGACAACAATCCTGGATTTAGTCTGCCTTGTCGTTTCAATAAGTATCAAGAGAATTTCTGTTTTTGGACTGGAGATATCACTTAGTTGGTAGAATGCTTGTTTGGCATGAACAAAGGCCCTACTAGGTTCAATCGCCAATGTGTGCGTGAAATCCTATACTTGGGAGGAGGAGGCAGGAGGATCAGAAGTTCAAAGTCAGTAAGCTGGGCTACATGAGACCCTGTTTCAGATAATAATTTTTCTTGCCATCTCTTTTTGGGGCTTTCTGTGTGCGTATTTTTTTATTGACCATTAAGAAAAGTTTTCTTTTATTTATTTGCAAGCAGAGAAATAGAGAAGAGATCAAACAGAGAGAATGGGCACGTCAGGGCTTCCAGCCTCTGCAAACCAACTCCAGATGCATGCACCACTCTGTGCATCTGGCTTTTATGTGGGTCCTGGGGAATTGAACTTAAGTCCTTTGGCTTTGCAGGCAAGCGCCTTAACTGCTGAGCCATCTCTCCAGCCCATGTGTGTGTGCTTTTAAAATGCCCTTTTAGTGTCATCTTTACATCTCTTTCTCAAGATCAATCCTTGGATCGCTTTTCTTGTCACTGTGCTAAACTACCTAAGAATGTGGCACGGCAGGGCAGGGAAGGCATGGTGGCTGGGACCACCTGCGGGGGTGCGAGCTCGCCACGCGGCTTGTCACATCCGGACAAACCAGGAAGCAGAGACTCACCCAGACTTCTGTGGTGGTTTCAATGCAAATGTCCCCCAAGGCCTCAGATCCTGCTGGGGAAAGAGGGTTCCAGGGGTGGATCCCGGGTCCAGCCCTGGGTGTTCAGAGCCAGCCTGAGCTAAGCTGTTCTCTGGCTGCTGTGGGTGTGCAATGAAGCGAGCCAGCCTCCTCCACAACGATGCAGCGACCCTGGAAACTAAGCTTGAAGTAAACCCTTTCCCGCAGGAAGCTGCTCCTGCTCGGGTGTTTGTCTCAGCAATGGGAAAGAACTGCAAGGCCCCAGCCGCCTACTTCCTCCAGCCAGGCCCAACTCCTAAAGGTGCCACAACCTCCCAAAACGGTGTCATCAGCTAGAGAAGGAAAGTTCAAGCACATGAACCTGTGGGATGTTTCAAATTCAAACCACGCAAGCTCATAACCCCTCGTGCAGCAAGAGACAGAAAGCTTCACGGACCCTCTCGAGACGCAAGTCCACTTGTGTCCCCGCCAATCAAGCACGCAGACGGAACTGGACCTGAGGTGGAAATGTGATTTAGCCCGTGTTTAAAATGAATCTAACAAGCCTGCAGTACTGCTTCACTTCAGCTCGTTCAGCTGAAACCAGTTATAGAGTACATCGAGTTCAAATGAGAACGCCAGCCACCACCCATTTACAGCCAGACTAGAAAACCTGGGATGGATCTGCAAACAGGAAAAACTGGAAAAGTTGGCCAGTCTCTACGGGACAATACGCAATTGTGTCCTGCAGGAGCCAGTACCAGACCCACGGGAAGCTGCACTATGTAGTGGGACCTCTGTAACCCAGCATGCCTGCGGCAGCACGGAGGCAGAGAACTCTCCAGAAGCTCGCAGGCCAGCTAGCCTGGCAAACGCAGAGACTGACTCGAGGTGGAAGGAAAAGACACGTGCGAGGTTTTCCTCTGACTCCCACGCCCGTCCCATGGCACGTGTGCGCCTAGTCATGCATGCACACACAAATAATGAGAATGCGTAAAGACGTAAGGGCAAGGCTGGAGAGATTGCTCAGTGGTTAAGGCTTCTGCTTGCAAAGCCTAACAAGCTGGATTCAATTCCCTAACCCCCGTGTGCTGCAGTCCGGTTCGCATTGCTGGTAGAAATCACCCAACCAAGAGCAGCTTCTGGGAAAAAGAGGTTTATTTGGCTCACAGGCTCGAGGGGAAGCCCCACGATGGCAGGGGAAAACGATGGCATGAGCAGAGGGTGGACATCACCTCCTGGCCAACATAAGGTGGACCACAGCAACAGGATAGTGTGCCCAACATTGGCATGGGGAAACTGACTATAAAGCCCATAAGCCTGCCCCCAACGATACACTCCCTCCAGAAGGCATTAATTCCCAAATATCCATCAGCTGGGGAGCTGACATTCACAACACCTAAGTTTATGGGGGACACCTGAATCAAACCACCACACCATGTAAAGCCAGATGCACAGTGGTGCGTGTGTCTGAAGTACATTTGCAGCAGCTAGAGGCCCTGATGTGCCCATTCTATCTCTCTCCTTGCAAATCAATAAATGATTTTTTTTAATTTAAAGCAAATAAAGCAAGTGAGAGTCATATCTCTATTAAAAAAATCAAGTTTTTTTTTGTTTTTTTTTTGTTTTTTTTTTAAATTTTTATTTATTTATTTATTTGAGAGCGACAGACACAGAGAGAAAGACAGAGGGAGAGAGAGAGAATGGGCGCACCAGGGCTTCCAGCCTCTGCAAACGAACTCCAGATGCGTGCACCCCCTTGTGCATCTGGCTAACGTGGGACCTGGGGAACCGAGCCTCGAACCGAGGTCCTTAGGCTTCACAGGCAAGCACTTAACCGCTAAGCCATCTCTCCAGCCCTTTTTTTGTTTTTTGAGGTAGGGTCTCACTCTAGCTCAGGCTGACCTGGAATTCACTATGGAGTCTCAGGGTGGCTTCAAACTCACGGCGATCCTCCTACTTCTGCCTTCCGAGTCCTGGGATTAAAGGCGTGCATCACCACACCCAGCTTAGTGGTTAAGGCATTCACCTGCAAAGCCAAAGGACCCAGGTTTGACTCCCCAGGACCCATGTTAGCCAGATTCACAAGGGCTTGCACACGTGTGGAGTTTGTGTGCAGTGGCTGAAGGTGCTGGCCTGTCCGTTCTCTCTCTCTTCCTCTTCCTCTTTCTCTGTCAAATAAATAAATAAATAAATAAATAAAAATAAAAAGTTTTTTTTTAATTTTTTTATTTATTTATTTGAGAGTGACAGACACAGAAAGAAAGACAGATAGAGAGAGAGAGAGAGAATGGGTGCGCCAGGGCTTCCAGCCTCTGCAAACGAACTCCAGATGCGTGCGCCCCCTTGTGCATCTGGCTAACGTGGGACCTGGGGAACCAAGCCTCGAACCGGGGTCCTTAGGCTTCACAGGCAAGCGCTTAACCACTAAGCCATCTCTCCAGCCCAATACAAAGTATTTAAGAAGGTGGTCAGGATCAGTAGTTAGCATCACGGGCTCTAAAGGCAGACTGCCTGGGCTTCTTCCAAGTCTTTCTTGGCTGCACACAGTGGTGTCATCATAAGCTACTGTGGGCCTCAGTTTCTTCATCCGTAAGATAGGCATAACTGTAAGGACCCACCACACATCTCAGCTAAAAATTGGCAGGGAATCAGGGAGCTTCCCCTAGAGACTGTAAGCCAAAATAAGCAACTTTCCTCCCCCACCCCAAAAAAAGAAATTGGCAGTGATCTGGGTGTTGTGGCACACGTCTTTAATCCCAGCACTCGGGAAGCAGAGGTAGGAGGATCGCTGAGAGTTCGAGGCCACCCTGAGACTACATAGTGAATTCCAGGTCAGCCTGGACTAGAGTGAAACCTTGAAAAGAAAAATTGGCAGCGACCCAGTAAATCATAGCTATTCTAATTGCACATCCTTGGAGCCTGCAGTAATGAAAGCATGCTTATCCTTATCCTTATTAAAAGTTCACAAAGGGTAAAGTGCAGGGGGGGAGGAGGTATTACCATGGGATATTTTTTATAATTACGGAAAATGTTAATAAAAATTGTGAAAAGAAAAAAAAAAAGTTCATGCCTGGGCAGGGGGTGTGGTTCAGCAGTTAAAGGTGCCTGCTTGCCAAGACTGCCAGCTGGAATTCGATTCCCCAACACCCACCTAAAGACAGATGCACAGGGTGCTACATACATCTGGAGTTTATTTGCCATAGCAAGACGCATTGGGGCCCCTAAATAGTTAAAAATAAATAACTAGCAGGGCATGGTGGTGCATGCCCCTTATCCCAGCACTTGGGAGGCAGAGGCAGGAGGATGACCGTGAGTTCGAGGCCACCCTGAGACTACATAGTGAATTCCAGGTCAGCCTGGGCTAGAGTGAGACTCTACCTCAAAAAACAAAAAAAAAAAAAAACTAATAATAATAAAATAAATAAATAACTAGCCAAGCATAGTAGTGCAAGCCTCTAATCCCAGCACTTGGGAGGCAGAGGTAGGAGGATCACCATGGGTTCAAGGCCACCCTGAGACTACAGAGTGAATTCCAGGTCAGCCTGGGCTAGAGTGAAAACCTACCTCACCAAAAAAAAAAAAAAAAAAAAAGCACCTAAAAGTTGATGTCTGATTAGGCCTAGACTTCTCTTCATGATTGCATATTCAACAAGCAGGTGGACGTTGATTTTTCTCCATGTATCCCAATGCCCCTCCCGGACTAGCCAGTGCCCACTGTCAGTCAGGCACACACGGAGACCAGCGTCGGTCCTCAGGGCCTCGTGCAGCAGAGACGATGCTGTGACACACTCCATCGTGAGTCCTCAGAGGAGGTAAAGGTAGGTAAACCTCTGAGAGTCTCTGGTGCCTGTGCCAGGGCGTTGAAGCCAGCTTCACGTTGCTGGTACGAACACCCACTTAGGGGAGGGGTGGGTTTATTTCAGGCTTACAGACCCAGGGGGGGTTCTATCTGCGGTGGGAGAAGCTGCTTCCGGACAGCCTAGCAGAGACACAATTGTAGCGGGTAGACCCCAACACCAGGACACATGAACCCCTAGAGCTCAAAACTGCGCTCTACACGCCTTTGGGCCGGAATTCAGATATGCTCCGCCTCCAGCTCCGTAGAATGAGTCTGCCACAGTTCCTACGAAGGGCTGAAGTTGCAAACTCAATTTTAATAAAACATCTGAGTCCACGTCCATGTACTTACATTATCACACTCAAACTACCACACAGTGGGACCCCTGTCCTGGAAGCAGGGCACATCTTGCCTCTGGCTGGGCTGGCTACAGCCACCCCAATGCCATCAATGCAAGTCCTTCTTGTATCTTGTCTCCACCCAAACACAGGTTTGCATATCCTGATAGGTGTGAAGGAGAGGGAGAACAACAAACCACATTGTATGATACCGCCTACATCCTTTGTCTGCAAATTGAAAAACAGTTTCAGGGGCTGGAGGGATGGCTTAGCGGTTAAGGTGCATGCTTGTGAAGCCTAAGGATCCAGGTTTAATTCTCCAGGTCCCATGTAAGCCAGATGCATATGGTGGGGCCTGCATCTGGATGCTCTGGCGTGCCCACTCTCTCCCTCTTTCTGTCTCCAATAAATAATTTTTTTAATAAAAAGACAGTTTCAGGCTGGAGAGATGGCTCAGTGGTTGAGGCACTTGCCTGCAAAGCCTAATAACCTGGGTGCCCACATAGATCCAGATGCACACAGTGGCACAGGCATCTGGAGTTCATTTGCAGAGGCTGGAAGCCCTGGTATACTCCATTATCTCTGTCTGTCTCTCTTGTCTCTGTCTCAGCTTATAAATATTTTTTTTATTTTATTGATTTATTTATTTGACAGGAAGAAAGAGGCAGAGAGAGAGGAAGAAAATGGGCATGCCAGGGCCTCTAGCCATTGCAAACTCCAGACGCATGTGCCACCTTGTGCATCTGGTTTACATGGGTACTGGGGAATTGAACCTGAGTCCTTTTGCTTTGCAGGCAAGTGCCTTAACCACTAAGCCATCCCTCCAACCCAAATAAAAATGTTTTTTAAAAAGACAGTTTGGGGCCTGGAGATGGCTTAGCGGTTATGGCACTTGCCTATGAAGACTAAGGACCCAGGCTCAATTCTCCAGGACCCATGTAAGCCAAATACATAAGGTGATGCCTATAACTGGAGTTCATTTGCAATGGCTAGAGGCCCTGGCATGCCCATTCTATCTGCTTCTCTCTCTCCAATAAATAAATAATAAAATATTTTTAAATAATTTAAAAAGATAGGGCTAGAGAGGTGGCTTAGCAGTCAAGATGCTTGCCTGCAAAGCCTTAAGAACTCATGTTTGAACCTCTAGATCCCAGTAGCCAAATGCAGTCACACAAACACGCAATATTGCACATGAGCACAAGGGGGCGCACGTGTCTGGAGTTCACTCACAGCAGCTGAAGGCCCTGGTGTGCCCATTCTCTCCCTCTCTCCCTCTCTCTCTCTCAATTTCAAAATAAATAATAATAATAAATTTTAAAAGTTGGTTGAAGCAAAGAAAAAGAAACAAATTTAGCAATGCATGCAGCACACAGAGACATGGGCTTTTCCAGTGATGGGTAACTCGATGGAGCCATTAGAATTGTAAGATTATGAACCAGATACTTGGGCGCATGTCAGAAGGTGGAAGCAGGAGGATCATGAGTTCAAAGCCAGCCTGAGCTACTTGGAAAAACTTTGTCTTACAAAAAGCCAAGAGGTTAGGGAGATAGCGGAGTAGATAACGTACTTGCCTCACAACTCTGAGTTCCTGAATTCAGGTCCCCAGACCCTACAGAAAAGCTGGATGCTATGGTGGGCTTCAGTAATCCCAGTGTGCCCACCATGAAATGCAAGTAGAGAGAGCAAGAGAGAATTCCAATAGTAGCTGTTGTCTATACTGTGTGACTTGGGAAAATGGAACCCAAACCAGCAGGTTGTGCAAGCAAGCACCTTTACCCACTGAGTGATTTCCCCAGCCCCAAATACTGAGTTCCTTGATAATGTGCATGTCATTAATCTTGAATTGCTCAAAGGAATATTCAACATCTCATCATCAGTGTCAAAAAGGATTAAAGCTGGGCTGGAGAGTTGGCTTAGCAGTTAAGGTGCTTGCCTGAAAAGCCAAAAGGATCCAGGTTTGATTCCCCAGAACCCACATAACCCAGATGCACAAGGTGGTGCATGCATCTGGAGTTTGTTTACAGCAGCTGAAGGCCCTGGCATGCCCAGTCTCTCCTTATAGCTCCCTATCTCTCTGTATTTATCTATCTATCCATCTATCTGTCTCTTTCTCTCTCTATCTCAAATAAATAAAAATTTTTTAAGTATGGTTGAAGCTCTAAAAACAAAACAAAACAAAAACCAGAAAAGCCATTCTCGATGTTTCGTTAATATGATCTATGCTGACCAAGCTGCTATGTGCACATGTACCAGTAGCAGTATGCTGGTGAATTTTCACTTTGAGTCACCAACAATGTGACTTTCCCACAACCAGACCATCTGTCTGTCTCTCTGGGATCTGTTAGCCTAATATCTAAATGACCAGTTCTTCCCCAATTTGCTTGAAATTAGTCTTAATTCCCCTTTCACCGTTCACACTTCCTTCATTTCCACATTTCAACCAGGCATGTTCAGGTTTGTGATCACAAGGATAAGCCTAAGTGTCTATCCCCACAGAACTGGAGTTGCAGGCATGCAGGGCCACACAGTGCTTCTTTCTGTTTTACTATTTTATTGTTATTTGACAGAGAAAGAGGGAGGGAGAGAGAGAGAATGGGTGCGCCAGGGCCTCCAGCCACTGAAAACGAACTCCAGATGCATCTGGCTAACGTGGGTCCTGGGGAATTGAACCAGGGTCCTTTGGCTTTGCAGGCAAACGCCTTAACCGCTAAGCCATCTCCCCACCCACACAGTGCTTCTTACATGGCTGGAGAGATGGCTTAGTGGTTAAGGCACTTGCCTGCAAAGTCAAAGGACCTCAGTTCAATTCCCCAAGATCCACATAAGCCAGATGCACAAGGTGGAGCATGCATCTGGAGTTCATTTGCAGTGGCTGGAAGTTCTGGCACGCCTATTCTCTCTCCCTCCTTCTCTCTCTTTTGCTCTCGCTCTCTCTCTCCCTCTGTCTGCCTCTTTCTCTCTCTCAAATAAATAAATAAAAATAAAAATATTTTTTTTTAAATCATAGCAAAGAATTTCCCAAATCTAGGGAAAGAATTATTCATCCAGGTATAGGAGGCATTTAAAATAACAAAAAAATAAGACTAGAAAAGAACTTCCCCATATCTTATTATACTTAAAACACTGGATATGTAGCAGGGGAGTACATTGAAAGTTATTAGAAACACCAAGTCATAATAATAGCAGAGTACTCAAGAGAAACTTTAAAAGTTGGGAGAATGTGAAATAATGTATTTCTGCCAAACCAGACTTCTATACCCAGCAAAACTATCTATAATAGTTGAAGGGGAAAGCAAAACTTTGAGCTGGAGAGATTGCTCAGTGGTTAAGGCACTTGTCGGCAGTACCCACATAAAACCATCTGGAAGAAATAGGAATTGTTTGTTTTGGACTTTTTAAATATTTTATTTGAGAGAGAAAAAGGCAGAGAAAGAGAGACAGAGAGAAAATGGGCACACCAGAGCCTCTTGCCACTGTAAATGAACTCTAGATGCAGCGCCACCTTGTGCATCTGGCTTTACATAGATATGGAGAATCAAACTGGTCTTTAGGCTTGCAGGCAAACACCTTAACTGTTAAGCCACCTCTTCAGCCTCAGATGACTGGATTTAAAGAAAGAAAATTCCACCAGGTGTGGTGGCACACGCCTTTAATCCCAGCACTTGAGAGGCAAAGGTAGAAGGATCGCCATGAGTTCAAGGCCACCCTGAGACTACATAGTGAATTCCAGGTCAGCCTGTACTAGAGTGAGACTCTACCTCAAAAAAAACAAAATAAAAAATAAAAAATAAAAGAAAGAAAGATCCATATATTTGTTGCCTTCAAGAAATGTACCTCACAAAAAGCAACAACAACAAAAATGGTCAAAACATCAATCAAGTTTTATTACTTAGATGTGTCCATTTTCTTTATTAGTGATGGAAAACTTGGGAACTGCTTAAGGATTTTTAACAGACTCTCCAAACAGTGTGCTATAAAATTAGGAATATTATGTGAGTACTTTTTTTTTTTTTTTTGGTTCTCTGTGATGGAAAAATACCACAAAAGAGTTATATACAGAATTGTGTGTGTGTGTGTGTGTGTGTGTGCCCATTAGCTTTTGTTAGTATTTATCTATTTAATGTGTGGCCCAAAACAGTTCTTCATCCAATATGACCCAAAGAAGCCAAAAGGTAGACACCCCAAGTTAGCTGAGTGAACCTGTAGCATGGGACAAAATCTGTACTGGAGAAAAAGAGGATTAATATCTAGAATTTACAAAGAACTCAAGAAACTAAACTATAAGAAGTCAAACAGGTCTGGAGAGATGGCTCAGTGGTTAAGGTGCTTGTCTGCAGAGCCTAATGACCCGGGTTCAATTCCCCAGGGTGCACTAAAAGCCAGATGTACAAAGTGGTGCATGCTTGTAGTTTATTTGCAGCAGATAGAGGCCCTGGCATGCCCATTCTCATTCTCTCTCTCTTTTTCTCTCTCCTTGCAAAATATATACATATATATAATATATACATAATATTATATATATCAAACAGTCTAGTCGATAAGTATACTCATGAAATTAATAGCCATTTCTCAAAGGATGACTTATACATGGCCATATGAAAAAATGTTCACCCTCACTAACAATAAAGGAAATGCAAATTAAAGCTACACTGATATTCCATCTCATCCCAGGCAAAATAGGAGTCGTTAAGAAAATATCAGCAAACATTAATAAAGATATAGACAAAAGGAAACCCTTGTGCACTGCTGGTGGGAATGTAAACTAGTCCAGCCACTATGGAAATCAGTATGGAGCCTTATCAAGAAACTAAAAATAGGGCTAGAGAGATGGCTTAGCGGTTAAGTGCTTGCCTATGAAGCCTAAGGACCCTGGTTTGAGGCTCAATTCCCCAGGACCCACGTTAGCCAGATGCACAAGGGGGCGCACGCGTCTGGAGTTCACTTGCAGTGGCTGGAGGGCCTGGAGTGCCCATTCTCTGTCTCTCCCTAACTGCTTCTTTCTCTGTCTGTCGCTCTCAAATAAATAAATAAACAAAAAAAATTTTTTTTAAAGAAACTAAAAATAGAGCCGGAGACATGGCTTAGTGGTTAAGGTACTTGCCTACCAAGCCTAAGGACCCAGGTTTGACTCCCCAGAACCCACATAAGCCAGATGCACAAGGTGACACATGTGTATGGAGTTCACTTGCAGTGGCTGGAGGTCCTGTTGTGCCTATTCTCTCTCTCTCTTTCTCTCTCACTGTCTCTCTAATAAATTTAAATTTTTTAATTTTTTTTTTAATTTTTTTTTTGCTCATTTTTTATTTATTTATTTGAGAGCGACAGACACAGGGAGAAAGACAGATAGAGGGAGAGAGATAGAATGGGCGCGCCAGGGCTTCCAGCCTCTGCAAACGAACTCCAGACGCGTGCGCCCCCTTGTGCATCTGGCTAACGTGGGACCTGGGGAACCGAGCCTTGAACCGGGGTCCTTAGGCTTCAGAGGCAAGCGCTTAACCACTAAGCAATCTCTCCAGCCCAAATTTTTAAATTTTTTTAAAAAAGAAACTAAAAATAGATCCACCATGTGACATTTATCTGAAAGACTCCAGGTGAGCATATCACAGAGAAATTCGTACAACCTTGTTTAATGCAACACTATTTACTAAATGGCTATACCATGGAATCAATCCAAATGTCCAGCAGAGAAATGAGTAAAGAAAATTTACCAGGTGTGGTGGTGCATGCCTTTAATCCCAGCCCTTGGAGGCAGAGGTAGGAGGATTACCATGATTTCGAGGCCACCCTGAGTGTGAGACTATAGTGAATTCCAGGTCAGCCTGGGCTAGAGTGAGACCCTACAAAAAAGAAAATTATATATATTTAAATAAGTACATATATACACATACATTTGTATAATAGGAATTTTTCAGCCATCAAAAAGAATACTGTTTTTTCATTTGTAGGAAATTGGGGAAAAAAAACCAAATCTGTGTTTTCTCTTCTGTTTGGTTCCTGGATTTTCTACAGACACATAAAATCGCGTGTGTATGTAGGACATGAAAGTAAAAGCAAAGTCATCTAGGCTCTAGGTGGGCTCAGAAGAGCAAGAAGGGGCGTGGGGAAGACCCCACAGACAGCGTAAGCTCATGGGAGCGTCCTTGTGTGGGAAGGGACCACACGGAGCGAATCCACTCGAGACTAAAAGTAACCACGCATGGAGTACCTGTGCACATTAGGTGGTGAGGGACCATGGGCTGAAGTGATATGACAAAAGTATCCGCAAAAGACCCACCTACTGCCTGAGGGCGATGCAAGTGTCTGGTGAAGGATGTCTGATTCCCTTCAGAGTGAAATGACTTGGGCAAAGGCCAGCCCCTCCTTCAGTTAAGGAGCAGGAGGCGGAGCCCGATAAGGAAGTGGCTTCCTTCCCAAAGCCTTTGCTGGACCTCAGTCCTAAACCTGGAGCTCCCGCCACCTGGAACTTCCAGTCACATGAGCCTTGGTGAGACGCTGAGAAGCCCTGCTGAAGGTGTCTTCTGCGTGTGTGTGGGGGGGGGGGGGAGGTAGGGTCTCTCTCTAGCCCAGGCTGATCTGGAATTCACTATGTAGCCTCAGGGTGGCCTCGAACTCACAATCCTCCCACCTCTGCCTCCTGAGTGCTGGGATTAAAGGCGTGAGTACCACTACGCAGGGCTACTGAAGGTTTCCTCTGGCGTTGCGTGTAGAAATAGTCACCTGTCGCTTGAAGCAGGAACCTGTTTGGCAGGAGGCCCCAGGCGGTATCACTCGGCAGCTCTCAGCCAGGCTCCAGCCATGGTTTTGCCAAACAAAGCTATCTACCTCGGAAAGCTATTACTAGTGTTAGTGCAAAGTTTTGGTTTCTTGTTTCCCTATCATGCTGGCCCTCTGATGCGAAGTGAATGGAGAAGGTAGTTAGTTGGGATTTTCAGGAAAGGCAGGGGGCGATTATAAAGGTTTCTCTTCTATTTGCCTTGCTACAAAGGGGTTTGGATAGTTAATACACACTGGGTCTTTAGCATGTAATATATATGTATATATATATGTGTATACACACACACATATATATACACACACATATATATGTATGTATGTATGTATGTATATGTATATGTATGTATGTATGTATGTATGTATACATATGCCAGTGCGTGGTGACATGGTAGATGGTCACTGGCCAGGGGATTGCCTCTGCCCAACCAGAAATCATGGGGATGCAGACCCCCTTCCTACTAGCAGGGATGGGGGTCTAGGATGATACTCTCTGGGTCTGAGACCTAAGCACCTTATGTGAACTTGATTGCTAGACCTAGGCTGGCCTTGTGGACTCGTGAAGACCGGGAGAGCAAAGCCCACGTAAAATAGGAGAACCCATCCCTCAGTCCTCCAGAAAGCCCCCCCTCTCCGTGACTTCTCGGTGCCCACTTTTCCGTAACCACCGCTGTCATCCTTGGCGTGAGAAACACACCCAAGGCATGGTGTTGATTGGCTGTTGTGAGGAGTTAAGAGAGTTCAGCTATTCTTCACTTCCCCCTTAGGACAGAAGGGTGAAGTCACAGAGGTGTGGAAGGAGGGAGGGAGGGGGAAGGGCAGATAGCACCCACAGTGCAGGAGGAGCCTGGGAACCTCAGGGTGACCAGACCAAATGAAGCTTGAGGTTGTGTCTCGGAACCTTCCTGGAGGGGTGTCACCACCCACAAATTACACTCAGGCCTCAGCTGCATGGGCAAGACAGAGGGAAAGAAAGGGGCTCTTTGGCTGGGCCTGTGGCGCTGTCCAACATCCTCGCCTGCAAGATAGGCAGGCGCGAGGGGCATCCGGTAGTGCCCAGTGCGCCCAGCACGGCCCCGTGCGGGGAGCTGAACCGCGAAGTCTCCCTGCTCTCTCGGCCGCCCCGCGCACTCCCGTCACCTGCCTCTGAAAGGGAAGTGAAATCCACACAGCCCCACAAATGGCCCAGAGCGGCTGGTGGTCAGCAGAGTCCGCCGTGTCTGCCTTCCCCAGGGAACTCTTAGCACAGGGCCAGGCTGCCTTGTCTCCTTAGGAAGGCAAGGCTGTGTGTGGCCTGTCACCAGGAGAAACCTAGAACCATGGGGTGGCAATGAAGGCGGATCCCCTTGCAACTGGGTGTGGGGGATTCAGGAAAGTCCTTGAACCCCAAGCCCTGGGTTCGTGTCCAATGTTTTTTTTTTTTGTTGTTGTTTGTTTTGTTTTGTTTTTCGAGGTAGAGTCTCACTGTAGCCCAGGTTGACCTAGAACTCACTACGTAATCTCAGGGTGGCCTCGAACTCACGGTGATCCTCCTACCTCAGCCTCCCGAGTGCTGGGGTTAAAGGCGTGCGCCACCACACCTGGCTTTCATGTCCAATTTTAATCAAATAATTGAATAAAGTAAGCCTGAAGAGGGTTAATTGTTAAATTATTATATTTATTTAGGGAAGCACAGAACCAAGGGAAGGATACCCAAGTAGCTTGAGAGCACAAGTAGAGAGCCTGAAAAAAAAAAGGGGGAGAGAGGACAAAAAAAAGAAAGTTTACGGAAAGCCGGACCTGGTGGCGCACGCCTTTAATCCCGGCACTCGGGAGGCAGAGGTAGGAGGATCGCCGTGAGTTCGAGGCCACCCTGAGATTACGTAGTGAGTTCTAGGTCAACCTGGGCTACAGTGAGACTCTACCTCAAAAAAAAACAAAAAATGAAAGGAAGAAAGTTCAAAGAGCTCCTGCCATGTGGAAAGCAGGAGGGTAAAGAGCCCGTGTGGAGAGTAAGGGCTTGGGAGTGGGGGGTGGGGGGGATCTCCCCTCAGCTCTGCCTGGCTAGGCCAAGCCAAGAAGAAACTCACCAGAAGCTGGAGGTTCAGGAGAAGTCAGGCAGCCCAGAGACCTGGTCCTGCCCTCACAAGCATATTTATTTATACCCTTACAGTGGTGGGCCCTACCTTCCAGCTCAGGTGAGCCAGGGGGACAGCTGATTGGTCTGGGCTAGGGCCTGTCTCAGGAAGAGACTAGCCATGATGCCAAAATCTGGGCTCTAAACTGGACCAACCACAGTGTTAGGATTAGATTTCAATCCTAGGAGAGACCTCCCTCCCAGGTTGTTTGTGGAAAAACAGATCCAGGAAAGAAATAAGAAGTCAGATCATTCCTTGATCTCTAGCAAACTGGAGACCTTCCTGGCTTTTTTTACTTTCAGGGGCCCAGTCCCCGTAACTGCCCACCCACCCTCTCTCACCCTAAGTCCCTGGTTTAGCCTAAGCCTCCATGGCTTGGCAGGAGCTTGGACCAGCCCTCCCGGCTCTCACAGACACTTACCATTGCTGTTTCTATGAACCCATAAGTTGATGTACATTCTATCAAGTAAAAAAAAAAATGGGGCTGGAGAGATGGCTTAGCGGTTAAGCGCTTGCCTGTGAAGCCTAAGGACCCCGGTTCAAGGCTCGGTTCCCCAGGTCCCACGTTAGCCAGATGCACAAGGGGGCGCACGCATCTGGAGTTTGTTTGCAGTGGCTGGAAGCCCTGGTGCACCCTCTCTCTCTCTCTCTCTATCTATCTATATCTGCCTCTTTCTCTGTCACTCTCAAATAAATAAATAAAAATAAATGTCAGTAGGAATCCATGAGGGCAGACAGCATCAAACGTGGTGGCGCACGCCTTTAATCCCAGCACTCAGGAAGCAGAGGTAGGAGGCTTGCCGTGAGTTCGGGGCCACCCTAAGACTATGCGGTAAATTCCAGGTCAGCCTGGGTTAGAGCGAGACCCTACCTCGAAAAGACAAGAAAAAAAAATGTGATGAGCTTGCTCACTCAGTGTTTCTTTTTCAAAGGAGCCATCAGTTTAGCATAGCTCTCTTTGCACTGATAGGGAGGTTTAATGGGAAAGAAAACCCGAGGTTTATTCAATACGTGTGTGTGTGTGTGTGTGTATCTATGCATGTCTGTATGCAAATAGGCGTCCATGTACTTGCAGGAATACATGCACATGTGTTCATGGACTTAGGTAGGTCAGAGTTTAACAATGAGTGACTTCCTCAGTGCTATATGTCTTATTTAGTTAGTAGTTTATTTATTTATAATTTTGAAATAGGGCCTTTCACTGAAATTCACCAATTTGGCTAGACTAGCCAGCTAGTAAGGAAGGAGGAAGGGAAGGAAGGAGCAGTCGTTGGCTCGTAGTTTGTCGTGGAGGGGAGGACCCAGCAGCAGGAGTGCGACGCAGCTGCTCACGTGGGGTCCACAGCAGTCAGGGAGCAGAGAGAGACGAAGGCTCTCACTTAAGCCAGGTGTCTCCGGTTTGGGACTATGACTGCCACTTCATTGGAACTCTCTGTCTCCCAAGAGTGACCCAGACCGCCTCTCCTCGTTTTCACTGCCCTGGAATGACCCTGACCACTTGTCCAGGGATCATTTCCCTGAGGTGGCCCAATGCCTCAGGCAAGGTGGGCCACCCTGCAACCAGAGAATTCCAATGCCCCATTCCTCCACCCCAGAAGTCTCCCCTAGTCTGAAAGGTATGCACCTGCTCACCTGCCTGGTCAAAGTCCTTCTCTGGCTTTTCCCAAACAAAGCCTGTCTCAGCTGTTGAGCTGAAGCCTTTTCCTTGTTCTTTTCTATTCAGCATGGAAGCCCAGCCCATGGCACGATTCCACCCACATTCCAGGTGTGTCGGCCCTCCTCAGTAAAACCTCCCAGACATGCATCTAAGAATGTATTTTCTTTCTTTTTTAAAAAATATTTTATTTTTTATTTATTTTTTAGACAGAAAGAGAGATACAGAAATAGACAGGTAGAGAGAGTGAAGAGAGAAAACGGGTGTGCCAGGGCCTCCAGCCACTGCAATCAAACTCCAGATGCGTGCACTCCCCCCAACTTAGGCATCTGGCTTACATGAGTCCTGGGGAATTGAACTTGGGTCCTTTGGCTTTGCAGGCAAGTGTCTTAACCACTAAGCAATCTTTCCAGCCCTGTATTTTCTTTTATTTTGAGAGAGAAAGAAGAAGGAGAGAGAGAGGGAAAAAAAAAAAAAATGAGCACACCAGGGTCTCCAACCACTGTAAACAAACTCCAGATGCATGCACCACCTTTTTCACCTTTTTCATCTGGTTTATGTGTGTCCTGGGGAATCAAACCTGGGTCCTTAGGCTTCCCAGGCAAGTGCCTTAACTGCTAAGCTATCTCTCCAGCCCATAATATCTTACAGTATATAAATTTCTGTCATATTTGCATAAACATAACATATACTTGCAGATACATTTTTTTGAAAGGGAAATGAGTTGACACAGGACTCATATAAACCAAGCTGGACTTGAACAGAGCCATGTAGCTAAAAAGGACCCAAACTCCTTGATCTTCCTGCCTCTCCCTCTCAAGTACTAGGATTACATTTGGGACAAGATGTATAATTTGTATTTTGTTTCTCATTCTGTGTATGGAATGTGGCGGGTGTATATGTGTGTGGTGTGGTATGTATGGTGTAGACACATGCATGTGCTCTCGCCTGCTGTGCCTGGAGCAGAACAGTTATCCGGCTACATCACTCTCTTCTGCCCATTCTCCTCCTCCTCCTTCTTTTTTGAATCCATATTCAGAATATTGTAAATCTGAATTTTTCATGTAATCTGTAGTTGACACGCATTCTTTTTTAAATATTTATTTATTTCATTGTAAGCATAGAAAGACAGAGAGGAGCGAGATGGAGAGAATGGGCATGCCAGGGCCTCCAGCTGCTGCAAAGTAGCTCCAGGCACATGCATCTGGCTTTCCGTGGGCACCAGGGAATCAACCTCAGGTCGCTGGGCTTTGAAAGCCAGCATCTTAACTGCTAAGCCATCTCTTCAGCCCATCTGCCCATTCTGGTTTGAGCTGGACTCTTGCCGATCCTGGAACTTGCTGCTTTTCACAATCCTGGGCTCTTCCCTAGTCTCTGCTCACCTTGGCAGGGCTGGGGTTACAGCGAGTGTGGCCACACCCAGCTTACGTGGGTTCCAGAGATCCGAACTTTGGCAATTTCAGGCCCTCCTGCTTGTACAGGATGCATACTTAACCGCCACCCGGGAAACATACTTTTTAGCAACAGTGTTACCACTTTTTTTTCCTTTTTTTCTTTTTCTTTTTTTTCGGGGGGGGTGGGGGGGCTCAAGGTAGGGTTTCACCCTAGTCCAGGCTGACCTGGAATTCACTATGTAATCTCAGGGTGGCCTCGAACTCACGGCGATCCTCTTACCTCTGCCTCCTGAGAGTTGGGATTAAAGGCGTGCGCCACCACTCCTGACTTCTGACCTGGGTTCTTTTGCTGTATATTACGAGATCATTTAGCTGCTGGGTGAAGCCTGGGCTGGGAGGAGAGCAAGAGGGAAAGAGAAGAACTTTTACGTCCTGAACAGGGCAGTTCGGCTGGGTGGTGGGTGGAGGGTGGAAGGGGAGGCAGAGGATGTGTGGCAGTGATGGGAAAGACAGAGCAGGAGGACGTGGTGACCTGTGAGGGAAAGACAACTGGTGGGTGGGCTTGGTGTGGAGGGGCAGGGATGGAAATGCAGAAAGACACGTGTCCTTGGAGAGGTTGAAGTGACCCCTGACCAAAGTCCGAGGTCACATACACGCTGGGAGCAGCTGAGGACAGAGAGAATAGCAAAGCCCCGGAACACGAGGAAAGGGGGTAGGAGCCTGGTTAAAAATCACTTTCAGGCTGAAGCAATCACTTACCAGCTTGGGCGCTTGCCTGCAAACCTAAGGACCCAGGTTCAATTCCCCAGTATCCACGTAAACCAGATGCACATGGTGGCACATGTGTCTGGAGTTCATTTGCAGTGGCTAGAGGCCCTGACTTACCCATTCACACACACAGTCTCTCTCTCTCTCTAATAAATAAATAAAATACATTTTTAAAAAACACTTTCAGCCTGTGTGGTGCCACACACCATTAATCCCAGCACTTGGGAGGCAGAGGTAGGAGAATTGCTGGTGAGTTTGAAGCCACCCTGAGTCTACATAGTGAATTCCAGGTCAGCCTGGGCTAGACCAAGGCCCTACCTCACAAAAAGAAAAGAACACTTCATGCTGTATTCCTCAAGTGGTCACTCACACTCAGTTATGAGGTAGGCGATGGGCTTGGTAGTGGTTGTGATGCAGGATTTGGGGGTTCAGGAGTCCTCCAGAGTTAATGAACCCCAATTTTTGGGTTCTGTCCTACCTTTAATAAAGAACAAATAAAAATAATCCACGCATGGTGGCACACGCCTTTAATCCCAGCATTTGGGAGGCAGAGGTAGGAGGATCACTGTGAGTTCAAGGCTACCCTGAGACTAATTCCAGGTCAGTCTGGGCTAGAGTGAGACACTACCTCAGAAAACAAAACAAAAAAAATTAATAAAAACAGACTCAATAAGAATAAATTATGAATTGTTAAGTTTCTTTAGGGGGAGCTCACCAAGTATGGGGCTTTCTTTCTTTTTTTTGTTTGTTTATTTATTTATTTATTTGAGAGCAACTGACAAAGAGGCAGAGAGAGGCCTCCAGCCATTGCAAATGAACTCCAGATGCATGCACCAGCTTGTGCATCTGGCTAACATGGGTACTGGGGAATCAAGCCTTGAACTGGGGTCCTTAGACTTCCCAGGCAAGTGCTTAACCACTAACTCATCTCTAAAGCCCCTTCTTTCTTATTTATTTATTTATTTACAAGCAGAGAGAGAGACCGAGACGGAGGAAATAGACAGAGTGAGAATGGGCATGTCAGGACCTCTAGCCACTGCAAGCGAACTCCAGACAGATGCGCCCCCTTATGCATCTGGCTTACTTGGGTACTGGAGAATTGAACCAGGGTCCTTTGGCTTTGCAGGCAAGCACCTTCACCACTAAACCATCTCTCCAGACCCAAATTATGGGGTTTAATTAAGGTAAAAATCACAAATTGTGGGATTTAGGAAACACACTGTCGTGTGGAAACACTATATAGTTTACAAGATTCATTTAAGAGGAACGAAGGTCTTCAGAAAAAGACTGGAGCAAAGCTACAAGCATGTGGAAAGTAGAACCAAAGAGCTCGTGTGGGGGGCTCAGGAGGACCCCTATGTATCCACCCTGAGTTTCCCCACGGAAGAAAGTTAAAAGAGAAAATGATGGCGACCCAAGGAAGCATAGTAGAGAGAAAATTATCAAAGCAGAGACCAGGAAATTCGGAAGGAAAAGGGGTAATGAAGAAAGTAACATCCATGGTTACCCCAAGTTTAGAGTAAGTATACAGGTAGCAAGGCTAGGTGAGAGCACCCACATGCTAGACAGGGAGTGTAAAGAGAGATGGCTTAGCGGTTAAGCGCTTGCCTGTGAAGCCTAAGGACCCCGGTTCGAGGCTCGGTTCCCCAGGTCCCACGTTAGCCAGATGCACAAGGCGGCGCACGCGTCTGGAGTTCGTTTGCAGAGGCTGGAAGCCCTGGCGCACCCATTCTCTCTCTCTCTCTCTGTCTTTCTCTCTGTGTCTGTTGCTCTCAAATAAAAATAAATAAATAATGAACAAAAAATATTAAAAAAAGAGAGAATACATGCACACCTGGCAGATTCAGAGACCCCAGGAAGATCTGACATGTAACTAAAGCGAGACGTTACCCCAAACCGTAAAGCAGAGACAAGCAGAAGAATTTCCCCAGACCAAGAAACAGTTTTATGTTCTCCCACCCCCACCCAACCTGACTCAGGTGTGTCCAAGCAGCACAGGTTAAGAGCCCGAGAGACCCCCCCCCGCCCCCCATACACACACATACTGAGGGTCCCACCCGGAGAGGGGGAGGCTGGAAGGCTACAGCCTTTACAGCATGCGATTCAGGTATGCAAGGGGAAGACCCAACTGGCTAGTAAATCTGGGGGATGGAACACAGGGTCCGCCCGCCCAGGTAGCACCCTACACTGTGGGCAACAGGGGGCACAAGTTCCATTCCTGCCAAGTACTCCATTCTTGAGGCAGGGCGAGGTGGCGTGTGGGTTGCACCACCCGGTTCTCTTTGAGCCTCAGTCCCTAACCGAAACTGCCTAAAGAAAGCTATATCTGGGCGGGAGGGACGGCTTAATGGTCGAGGCATTTGCATGCAAAGCCAAAAGAGCCTGGCTCAACTCTCCAGGACCCATGTTAGCCAGATACACAAGGGGGCGCATTTATCTAGAGTTCATTTGCAGTCGCTGGAGGCCCTGGAGTGTCCATTCTCTCTCTCCCTCTCTCTTTCTCTCTCTCTTTCTCCCTGCCTCTTTCTCCCTCTCAAATAAAGAGATAATATATATATTTTAAAGCTAGGTTTCTCCTATCCTCCTTGAGCTGTGCAAACATGTCTGTCTAGGGTAGCTTGTGTTGTGTTTGTGACTGTGCATTTGGGAAAGCTATTTTCACCCTTCCATCCTTACCTGACTTTCAGCATAACTTTTCCATCTCTGGTTACTCCTGGCTGCCTAGCAAAATAAAATAGGTGCCCAGTAAATGTGTGCTGAGGGGCTGGAAAGATGGCTAAGTGATTAAGGTACCCACCTACAATGCCAAAGGACCCACGTAAGCCAGTTGCACAAGGTGGCGCATACATCTGGAGTTCATTTGCAGTGGCTGGAGGCCCTGGTGTGCCCATATTTTCCCTCCCTCTCTCTGTCACTCAAATAAATAAATATAAACAAAATATTTTTAAAATGTGTGTTGAGTTTTCTCCCAGTCTCTCTTTTATTCTTTTTCCTTTGTTTTTTTTTTAATTTTTATTTATTTATTTGACAGAGAAAGAGGGGGAGAGAGAGAGAGAATGAATGGGCATGCCAGGGCCTCCAGGCACTGCAAATGAACTCCAGATGCATGTGCCCCCTTGTGCATCTGGCTAACGTGGGCCCTGGGGAATGGAACCTGGGTCCTTTTGCTTTGCAGGCAAATGCCTTAACCACTAAGCCATCCCTCCAGCCCTCTCTCTCTTCTTTTAATATTTTATTTTTATTTATTTGAGAGAGAATGAGGGAAGGGAAAGAGAGAGAAAGAGTGGGCACGCTAGGGCATCCAGCCACTGCAAACAAACTCCAGATGCATGCGCCACCTTCTGCATCTGGCTTATGTGGGTCCTGGGGAATCGAACCTGGTTCCTTTGGCTTTACAGGCAAGTGCTTCAACTACTAAGCCATCTCTTCAGCCCTCCCAGTCTCTCTTAACCTACACAGACACACATGGGTCCTTTCTTGTTCCAGGACCAACATGTGCAGCACCAGTGTGTGTGACCTGGAAGACATCCCCCTGGAGGACGATGACCCGAACAGCATAGAATTCAAAATCCTGGCCTTCTATGCCAGACACCATGTCTTCAAGGGTGGGACCGCCCTCCTCTCACCCAAGCCGAAGAGAGTCAGGAGCTTGTCCCAGAAAGCTCTGGGAACTTGGTCAGCGGAGTCTTGGACGCAGATACCTTGGCCCTGTAGAAATTCCCCCTCCTGTGAGAGGCGCATAGGCCTCGGCAAGAAGAAGTCTTCTTGGAGGACATTCTTTGGAGTAACGGAGAAGGAGGACGCCTTGCAGAGCTCATCCAGTGTGTTGCACTTGCAAGGTCCTGTAGCTGTGGAGCAGAAGAGTGGTTCCCACGGCCAGCAGCCGGCCAGGTCTCTTTCCAACGTGGACCAGTGCCTTGAGCGTGAAGGTAGGCCGCTCCCTTTGTGGGCTCATTGTTTTGTGTTTTTTTCTAGCATTTTATTTTTATTTATTTATTACAGTTAGAGTGTGTGTGTGTGAGAGAGAGAGAATGGGTGTGCCAGGGCTTCCAATCACTGCAAACGAACTCCAGATGCATGCACCACCATGTGCATCTGGCTTACGCGGGGCCTGGAGAATCGAACCTGGGTCCTTGGGCTTCGCAGGCCTGTGCCTTAAGCGCTAAGCCATCTCTCCAGGAGGCTCGCCGTTCTGTCACTTCCTGGATACTGAGAACAGGCCACACTTGTCATGCCCCACTAGTCTTCCATCACAAGCCCCCCCACTTTCTCCAACAGCACACAGAAAGCAGGTGGAAGAAAGGGTCACAGGTGTGGCACACTGGCTCCGTGTCTGTAAACTGGCCACCAAATGACTGGACCTCTGCACGAGGGAGCCAAGATAGGAACGCACCCCAGCCAGAGTTGAGGCTCCATCTCTTCCTAGGCCAGCGGACCTCTCGGGCCCCAGTGTCTGATGCACATGGGAAGGTTCCCAGCCACCCAGCCTTCTGCTAATGGTAGGGAAGATCAAACAGAAGAACGTTCTATGAGGGTGCGCACCCTATGATCCCATCCCTCAGGAGGTGGAGGCAGGAGAATCACAAGTCGGCTTACGTAGAAAGTTCAAGGCCAGGGGCTGGAGAGATGGCTTAGCATTTGCCTACAAAGCCAAAGGATCCCCGTTCAATTCTCCAGGACCCACATAAGCCAGATGCACAAGGGGGCACATGTGGAGGCCCAGGTATGCCCATTCTCTCTTTCTCTTGCCCTCTTTCTCTCAAATAAATAAAATATATTTAAAAAAAAAGAAAGTTCAAGGCCAGCCTGGGCTACATGAGATCCGTCTCAAAAAACTTAAAACAAGGGCTGGAGGGATGGCTTAGCGGTTAAGGCACTTGCCCGTGAACCTAAGAACTTGGTTCGATTCCCCAATATTCACATAAAGCCAGATGCACAAGGTGGTGTCTGGAATTCGTGTGCAGTGGCTAGAGGTCCTGGTGTGCCCATTCTCTCCCTCTCCCTCTCCCTCTCTCTCTCTGCCTCTCTCAATCTCTTTCTTCTTCCCTCAAATAAGTAATTTTATTTATTTATTATTATTATTTTTGGGGGGGGTTTCAAGGTAGGGTCTCACTCTAGCCCAGGCTGACCTGGAATTCTCTTGGTAGTCTCAAGGTGGCCTTGAACTCAGTGATCCTCCAACCTCTGCCTCTTGAGTGCTGGGATTAAAGGCATGTGCCACCACTGATAATAAGTATCATTATTTCAAATGATATTTTATCTTATATCAAATATCATCAGTGCCTGGCTGATAATAAAATGTTTTTTTAGTTTTTAAAATATATTTTATTTATTTGGATATCCAAGACCTCGCAGTGCCTAGCAATACCCACACAAGACCCTCATAATAGGAGAAAAAGATGATGACATAAAATTAAAAGAGAGACTAATGGAGAGAGGGAGGGGTATGACGGAGAGCAGAGTTGTGAAGGGGAAAGTGGGGGAAGGGAGGGGAGGGGAAGGGAGGAGAGGAAAATACCATGGTTTGTTGTCTATAAGTATAGAAGTTGTCAATAAAAAATATATACATGTTAAAAAATATTTTAGCCAGGCATGGTGGCGCACGCCTTTAATCCCAGCACTCGGGAGGCAGAGGTAGGATGATCGCTGTGAGTTTGAGGCCACCCTGAAACTACTTAGTGAATTTCAGTTCAGCCTGGACTAGAGTGAGACCCTACCTCAAAAAAGCCAAAAACAATATACATGTGTATATACATATGTGTGTGTGTGTGTGTGTGTGTGTAGGCAAAAATAATTTTTATTTGATACAGAGAAAGAGGCAGAGAGAGAGAGAAAGAGAATGGACACGCCAGGGCCTTCAGCCACTGTAAACGAACTCCAGATGCATGTGTCCCCTTGTGCATCTGGCTTATGTGGATCCTGGAGAATCGAACCGGGATCCTTTGGCTTTGCAGACAAATAAATGCCTTAACCACTAAGCCATCTCTCCAGCCCTAAAATATTTTTTAAAAAACTAAAACAAAAAGAGCAGAGAGTAGGAGTGAGAAGAAAGGAGGGAGGGAAGGAAGACCCTAACCCTAAAAAGAAGGAAAAAAAGGAAGGGAGGGAGGAGGAAAGGAGGGAGGAAGAGAAGGAAGGAAGGAAGGAAATGAGGGAAGGAGGGAGGAAGAAAGGAAGGGTCAAATAGATATACCCAAAAAAAATTCAGGCCTGGGTTGGTGGCTCCCATCTGTCACTGCCAGCGCTCAGGATGATTGCCAACTCCAGGAGAGCCTTGGCTACACAGCAAGTTAGAGGCCAACTTGAACTGCATAGTAAGACCCTGTCTTAAACAAAATCAAGCCTGGCACGGTGGCGCACGCCTTTAATCCCAGCACTCGGGAGGCAGAGGTAGGAGGATCGCCGTGAGTTCGAGGCCACCCTGAGACCACATAGTGAATTCCAGGTCAGCCTGGGCTAGAGTGAGACCCTACCTTGAAAAACAAATAAACAACAACAACAACAAAAAAAAAACTTTTCATAATATAAACCACCCTAAAAAAAAACCTGAGAAACAATTTCCCCTTAATTAGAACAAAATCAATAAGACATTATCATAAGTGGGCTTTGGCGTAGAGTCCTCTTCCATCCTCAGACATCAGCAGCAGCTCTCCCCACTCACCCCCAGCCTCAACCATCCCCAATGCCAGGCGCCCACATTTTTCAAAGAAAGCCCCTCTCCTGCTGGGTTTGATGGGCCTGAGTAACTTGTCAATAATGAGTCAACAGGTGGCAGTAATGTCCTAGTTTTCAAGTACTGTCACCAGCTGGAATTTTCTGAGAATCAGCCCACAAGAGGATAGCTTGGGAAGGTTCACTGCCGTGGAGAAAACACCCTCCAAGGTCGCAAGAGAGCCTGCAGCCTTTGGGGCAGGAGGAACCGGTATCTGGACGATGCCCAAAAACTGTTCCTCCAGGAAAGATCATGACATCAAAATAAAAGAGAAACTGATGTGGGGGGAGATACGATGGAGAATGGAGTTTCAAAAAGGAAAGTGGAGGGAGGGAGGGTATTACCATGGGGTATTTTTTATAATCATGGAAGTTGTTAATAAAAAAATTGAAAAAAAGGGGTGGTTGGAGGGCTAGGGAGTGGCTCAGCAGTTAAGGCATTTGCCTGCAAAGCCCAATAACCCAAGTTCAATTCCTCAGTGCCCACATAAATAATTTTTTAAATAAATAATGTAAAAATTTACAGGCTGGGGCAATGGCTTAATGGTTAAGGCATTTGCCTCTGAAACCTAAGGACCCCAGTTTGATTCTCAAGACCCACATAAGCCAGATGCACAAGGTGGCACATACATCTGGAGTGCATTTGCAGTGGCGAGAGGCCCTGGTGTGCCCATTCTCTCTTTCTCTGTATCTACCTCTTTGTCTCAAATAAATAAATAAAAATATCTGGGGGAAAAAACCCTGTCCCTCCAATCGTATGAGGCAGAGAGGGTTCTGGAAGTGCGTGGCTTAAGGAGACATAGCCTGGATGGCCCAGAGGTCCTGTGGGCTGTGTTGAATCCTCTCAGCAGAGCGAGGTGTGCGCCCTGGGAACCCAGTGTGGCCGAGGGAGCAGCCCTGACTCTAGAGTGAAGGAGGCGTCCCCAGGGCCCTCTCTTCCTTCCCAACCCTACCCACCAGAGGCAGCAGGTGCCTCCTGTGAGCATACCTCCTGTCTTTCCAGCACCCCCTCCCCGCACCCCGTGTCTGACTCCAGTTGTGTACAACTCTGGGGGACAGGAGGCCCCTGCAGACCTTTCTTCCCCCTTTCCTGGGATCAATGACATTTTACTGAAATATCTATCGCTTTGACCTTTTTGTTGCTGTTGTTGTTTGTTTGCTTGAAATTTCTTGAGATAATCTGTCCCCCACTTTTTTAGGGGAGATAAGTGAAGAAAGAGAATTTTTTACAGATTATAACTGGCAGTTAAAGGCACCTGCTTGTAAAACCTGACAGCCCAGGTTCAATTCCCTAATACTCATGTAAAGCCAGATACACAAAGTGGTGTGTGCATTTGGAGTTTGTTTGCAGTGGCAAAGGGCGCTGGCATGCCCATTCGCCCTCCCTCTCCCTCCCTCCCTCCCTCTCTCTCTCTCTCTCTCTCTCTCTCTCTCTCTCTCTGGCTGTCTGCTTACAAATAAATAAATAAAAATATTTTTTAAAAATAAAAGAGTGCTGGAGAAATGGCTTAGTGGTTAAGGTGCTTGCCCACAAAGTGTAAGGACCCAGGTTCGATTCCTTTGTACTCACATAAGCCCGATGCACAAGGTGGCGCGTGCGTCTGGAGTGGCTAGAGGCCCTGGTGCACCCGTTTGCTCTATCTACCACTTTCTCTCTCTCCATATATATATAATTTTATATATATAATTAATTAATTATATATATGAAATTTTTCTTAATCTGAGCAAGCAAGAGTGAGAGACTTGCACGCCAGGGCCTCCAGCCACTGCAGTCGGACTCCAGATGTGTGCGCCCCCTCGTGTGCATGTGTGACTTTGCACACTTGCATCACTCGTGCATCTGACTTGTGTGGGATCTGGAGAATCAAACATGAGTCCTTAAGCTTTGCAGGCAAGCGCCTTAACCTCTAAGCCATTGCACCAGCCCCCTGTTTGTTTATTTATTTCATTTATTTGTGTGTGTGTCTGTGAGAGAGAGAGAGAGAGAAGAGGCAAATAGGGAATGAGTGCCAAACTGCAAACAAATTCCAGACTCACGCACCTCCTGTGCATCTGGTTTATGTGGGCACTAGGGAATCAAACCTAGGTCCTTAGGTTTCACAGGCAAGTGCCTCAACCACTAAGCCATCTCTCCAGCCCCTATTTGTTGGTTTTTGAAACAAGGTCTTGCTCTGTAGGCTGGGCTGACCCCAAACCCTTATTACACTCCATTTCTTTAAGACTTGGTGAGTGTTATTCTTTGAGCATACACAACTGCTTCGATAAGCTTCCAAAGGTGAGATTAGTGAAAAGCCAATGCCAAGTTCACTGCCCAAGAACTTAACCATAGACCTGCCCACCCCACCCCACCCTGTGCCCAGCCACGCCCAAAGTTGACTTGTTTCTGACAGGGCATTAAGGGAGCCCATGCCATATACATCATCCTGTCCAGAAATGCTTTATTCTATACTCCTATGTACAAATACACAACACAGCACTGCCTAGATTATAAATTCATGAAGGTGAACTATACTCTTTGTTGGGCTTAAAAAATATTCAGCCAAGATTTACATTTTTATTTATTTTATTTTATATTTTATTTTACTTTTTCCAAGGTAGGGCCTCACTCTAGCTCAGGCCGACCTGGATCTCACTCTATAGTTCCAGGCTGGCCTCAAACTCATAGCAGTTCTCCTACCTCCACCTCCCAAGTGCCTGGATTAAAGGTGTGCACCACCATGCCTGGCAGGAATGGGCGGGCCAGGGGCTTTTGCCACTGCCAACGAGCTGGCACAAGCACCACTTTGTATATCTCGCTTTCCGTGGGTGCTGAGGAATCGAACCTAGGTTGTCAGGCTTTGCAGGCAAGCGCCTTAACTGCTGAGCCATCTCTCCAGCTCTTTTTATTAATTTATTTTTTTTCGAGGTAGGATCTCACTCTAGCTCAGGCTGACCTGGAATTTACTATGTAGTCTTAGGGTGGCCTCGAACTCATGGCAATCCTCCTACCTCTGCCTCCTGAGTGCTGGGATTAAAGACATGCGCCACCACACCTGGCTCTCTTTTTAATTTTTTTTTAAACTTTACTTATTTGAAAACAGAGAGAAGAGAAGCAGAGAGTGAATGGTCATGCCAGAGCCTCTGGCCACTGCAAACTCCAGGTGCATGCACCACTTTGTGCATCTGGCTTTACCTATATACTGGAGAATTGAATCAGGGTTGTTGGGCTTTGCAGGCAAGCACCTTAACTGCTGAGCCATCTCTCCAGCCCTGGTGTTTCTTGTTTTTTTGTTTTGTTTTGTTTTTTGTTTTTCAAGGTAAGGTCTCATTCTGGCTCAGGCTGAGTAGGAATTAACTCTGTAATCTCAAGGTGGCCTCGAACTCATGGCTATCCTCCAACCTCTGCCTCCCGCGTGCTGGGATTAAAGGCATGTGCCACCACGCCTGGCATTTTTGGTTTGTTTGTTTGTTTTCCAAGACAGGGTTGACCTTGAACTCATGGCCCTCCTGAATGCCAAGAATACAGGCATGTTCCACCATGCCCTGCTATCCCCACACATCCTTGTTTATCTGGAAGCATTAATTGAATACTTTTCATTAGCCGTGGAGAGTAAAGATACATGAAGATACATGACTGGATACCCTCTAATGCACATAGGGGCTCAACTCTCCAAGGTATGAAGGATGTCCTAAAAGTAAATAATAAAAAGAACAAAAACAAAAGCATGTTATGAGCAACCCGTTCCTAAAGCAAAGAGCTAAGTCCTTCCTTCCAAACAAGTTTTATGTTTCTCGTTTGGCAAAGGGGGAAAGGGGACGTCATTTCATAAGGCATCATCGTGAGGACATGGATGGGTCACTGTCTCTCGGTGACAGTCATTCCTTTGTGAACTCCTCCCTCATTCGAGTCCCTGCCAGGCAAATGCCGACCCTGCCTGAAGATTGCCTTCCTCACACAGAGACTCCCCAACATAGTCTCTCATTCTGAGCCAGTCTCCTCACTCCAGACCAGGCCATCAGAGAGCCATGCCCAGTTCTGGGAAGGGACCCCTCATCACTGTTTGTTTGTTTTCTTTTTGCAGCTGTGGACCCCAAAGTTGCTTCCATTGCCAATCGAGTAGCTGAAATTGTTTGCTCGTGGCCACCCCCAGAAGACACCCAATGGGAAAGCTTCAAGTTCAAAGAAAGTACGGCGCCAGAGAGTCAGTTCCTCCAGCATGAGGTGTTCCTGCTTACGGCTGCAGGTTCGAAGAAAGCTCAGCCTTCCTGTGAGTCAGTGGGTTGGGTATGTGCCGGGCACAAATGTGTGCATATCTAGGTCTTTGTTCAGCTCTAGGCTGGGCGGCTTGAGAGTCGCTGCCCACTTGACAGCAACTCAATGGAAGCCTCGAACTCTAGCCTGAGGCATCAGCCCAAGGCATAGTGATGGCACGAACAGGTTGAACCAAAGCGCTAGGCTCATTGCTAAGTCAGAAGAAAAGTGTAAGAGAGAAAGCGAGGAATACTAAATCTGAGCGTGTAGTGCTGGCCCTGGGTAGAGGTGGAGTATCAAACCTAGGATGTCAAATACTGCTTTGGAATCCTGTGAGAAATCGTAGGCTGTCTGACTATCAGACATCACTATGCTTGTTTTGTTTGTTTTGTTTTTCAAGTTAGGGTCTCACTCTGGCCCAGGCTGACCTAGAATTCACTATGGAGTCTCAGGGTGGCCTCGAACTCACAGCGATCCTCCTACCTCTGCCTCCCCAGCGCTGGGATTGAAGGCGTGCGCCACCACGTTCGGCTAGACACCACTGTACTTCTTGTTGTGGTGACAAAAATATATAACGGAAACAACTTAAGAAAGGAAAGTTTTATGGGCTGGAGGGATGGCTTAGCAGTTAAGGTGGTTGTCTTAAGCCTTAAGCCTTAAGCTAAGCCAAAGAACCCAGGTTCAATTCTCTAGGACCTGTGTGAGCCAAATGCACAAGGTGGTGCATGCATCTGGAGTTTGTTTGCAGTGGCTGAAGGCCCCAGTGTGCCAATTCTCACACGCTATCTGCCTCTCTCTCTCTCAAATAAATAAATATATATTTTTTAAGAAAGAGAGGGTTTTTTTTTCAAAAAGTTGATTATTATATATGCATTTGAGAGATAGCAAGAGAGATAATGGGTGCACCACGGCCTCCAGCTACTGCAAACACTCTAGACGCATACATTACCTCCTTTCTCCAAGGACGTTCTTTTTTGTTTTGTTTTTTTCAAGGTAGGGTCTCGCTCTAGCCCAGGCTGACCTGGAATTCGCTACATAGTCTCAGGCTGAACTCACCACGATCCTCCTGCCTCTGCCTCCCGAGCGCCTGGATTAGAGGCGTGCGCCACCAGTGACATTCCAGTGGGGTGTGGGAAACACTGGTGGCTCCCAGGTCTGCAGCACTCTGAAGGACAAAGGTGGCAGTGTCCCCGAATCCCTGAGGCAGGGACACTGCTTTGTCCACTGTCTGCTGTACTCAGGGAGGCGGGGGCAAGGTGGCCGGATTGCCACAGTGGATTTGACTGGGATTTCTGAGCCTGCTTAAAAAAAAGGCTTTGTGGCTGTCTCAAGTGTGCCTGGGAGAAGGAGGAATGTGATAGCCTAAGCAGAGTTAAAGCCAAGAGGTTCCTCCCCTGTACGCTCCCGGGATCCAGATGGCTCCCACGGCAGCTTAGCTTTCCCAGACAGGCGGAAAGAGAGGCGACTGCCCAGGGCTGGGGAAGCTGCACCCCTTTTTTCACTCAAGTAATGTGAGAGCCCCACACTCTTGCTGAGCTCTTCCCATCACTCAACCTTCCCTTGGCCTCTTGTGCGCCTGTATCCAAGCATGTGGACCCCGGCACCTTAGAGATTCAACCCTAAGTCAGAAATACTGGACCCTCAGTAACCGGTCTCTGAATTCCGTTCTGTAACAATAACCTCTTTTTTTTTTTTCCAAGATAGGGTCTCATTCTAGCCCAGGCTGAGCTGGAATTCGCTAGTCTCAGAACTATGTAGTCTCAAACTCATGGCAAGCCTCATACCTCTGCCTCCTGAGTTCTGGGATTGCAATGGCCATTTTTGTCATTGTGTTTTCTTGTGCTAGAAAGTGTGAGACCAAAAAAAAAAAAAAAAAATCATAGCCTACCTCTTCTGTTCCCACAAACACACCAAACACCAACAAAACTGAATTTTTAATCCATCTGCCATTTAGTCTTGGGAATGGAAGAATTTGTTAATTTCACTCACTTGTACCTCACTTTGCGATAGAGGCATGGAATAGGAAGTATAAATTTTACTCATAAAATCAATCAAATTTTGAAATAATATAAAAAGGTAGGCTGGAGAGATAGCTTAGCAGTTAAGTGCTTGCCTGTGAAGCCTGGAATCAGGGTTGATTCCCCAGGACCCACATAAGCCAGACGCACAAGGTGGCACATGCATCTGGATTTCGTTTGCATAAATAACTTAAAAAAATAAGAAATAGAAAACTTACTTCTTCCTTAGTCCCTAACCAAGCTACAAGCATCGCCACTGGGAATATTGAAGATCATTTTAAGCCTCTCTTGCAAGAAATAACTGGAATTTCCCTCTCCCCCAGCAGACGAAGAAGACCAAATAATAGGCAAAATTGTTGAGTTGCTGAAACATTCCGGGGATCAATTGGGAAGAGAGGTATGAAGTGCCTTAAGCCCGTGTGATTTCGGCCTCTACCCACGCACTAGGGCATGAGAATGGGCTTGTGCCGCCAGGCTCTGGCCTCACCAGTTCTGGTTTCCACTGAGTCCTGAATTTTATTTCCCTTGGCGTCTCCATCTTCATGCTGGCAACCTCTCAAAACTGAATCACCCTGGAAAGCATGAAGTGAACCTTCTGGAGCCTCACTGGAATTTTTGGAAACTAGAAAAGTAACTGTGTTATTATTGCAAGGAGAGACATCAGAAAATTAAAATCCACTGAAAAGGATTATTCATCTCATTCCCCATGTAACTGATCCCCAGTGAAGTTTGCACGCTTGCAATTGCCCCATAGCCTGGATATCTGTGTTCCCTAGTTGCTCAAAGGCCCGGGTCCTCAATGAAACCTTCTCCTGTATAGTCACTGGGTTATGTCTGGTAATAGTCTCTCTGAGCATTTGGCCACAGAGCCAGCACAACTGAGAGAAGAAGTAGGCTTCCTGGCATTCAGAGTGGGTTGTACCATTTTATTTTATTTTTAAAATTTTTTAAATTTATTTTTATTTGAGACAGAGGAGAGAGAGAGAGAGAGCGAAAATGGGCCTCTAGCCACTGAAAACAGACTCCAGAAGCATGTGCCATCTTGTGCATCTGGCTTACATGAGACCTGGAGAATCAAACCTGGGTCCTTAGGCTTTGCAGGCAAATGCCTTAACTGCTAAGCCTTCTCTCCAGCCCCTTAGAATATTTTTCAATTAGTTATTCATTTATTTATTTGAGAGTGACAGACAGAGAGAGAAAGAGACAGATAGAGAATGGACACGCCAGGGCCTCCAGCCACTGCAAACAAACTCCAGATGCATGCGCCCCCTTGTGCATCTGGCTAACGTGGGTCCTGGGGAGTCGAGCCTCAAACCAGCATCTTTAGGCTTCACAGGCAAGTGCTTAACTGCTAAGCCATCTCTCCAACCCAGAATTTTTTTTAATTTTTATTAACATTTTCCATGATTATAAAAAAATATCCCATGGTAATTCCCTCCTTCCCCCCCCCAAGACACTTTCCCCTTTGAAATTCCATTCTCCATCATATTACCTCCCCATCTCAATCATTGTACTTACATATATACAATATCAACCTATTAAGTACCCTCCTCCCTTCCTTTCTTTTCCCTTTATGTCTCCTTTTTAACTTATTGGCCTCTGCTAGTATTTTCCTTTTCACGCAGAAGCCCAATCATCTGTAGCTAGGGAGAATATTTTTATTTAATTATTTATTTATTTGAGTGCGACAGACATAGAGAGAAAGACGGATAGAGGGAGAGAGAGAGAATGGACGCGCCAGGGCTTCCAGCCGCTGCAAACGAACTCCAGACGCGTGCGCCCCCTTGTGCATCTGGCTAACGTGGGACCTGGGGAACCGAGCCTCGAACCGGAGTCCTTAGGCTTCACAGGCAAGCGCTTAACTGCTAAGCCATCTCTCCAGCCCGAGAATATTTTTTTAAATGATGGTCGGGGCTGAGAAGATGGCTCAGGCGCTTTCCCTCAAAGTCTAACAACCTGGATTTGATTCCCCAGTACCCATGTAAAGCCAGATGTACAAAGTGGTCCATGCATCTGGCATCTGTTTGCAGTGGCTAGAGGCCCTGGTGCAGCCATTCATATTTTCTCTCTCCTCTCCGTCTCACTCCACTTACAAATAACACAGTGAAGGTCATTCCCAGATCCCCTTGTTCATGGCTAGTGCTGTGCTCTTGTCATCCTATTGGAGAATGACCAAACTAAACATGAATGATTGCTGATATCCCCAGAGTGCACAGTGAGTCAGGGTGAAAGGGTGGGGCAGAGGCAAACACCAAAAACTGAAGTCCTGCCCATTACTCCACCTCTCAAAAAAACATGCAGCCCCATTTTGCATAAGATCCTAGACCTGATGGAGAACATGCATCTTATTCAACTGAGTCTCTCCCCCTTATCCATGGTCTCTCCATCATCCATGGTCTCTCATCATCCATGGTCTCTCTCCACCATCCATGGTCTCTCCATCATCCGTGGTCTCTCCATCATCCGTGGTCTCTCCATCATCCATGGTCTCTCCATCACCCATGGTCTCGCCATCATCCATGGTCTCTACATCATCCATGGTCTCTCTCCATCCTCATGGTCTCTCTCCATCATCCATGGTCTCTCCATCATCCGTGGTCTCTCCATCATCCGTGGTCTCTCCATCACCCATGGTCTCTCTCCATCCTCATGGTCTCTCTCCATCATCCATGGTCTCTCTCATCCATTCTCTCTCCCCCTCATCCATGGTATCTGCCCATCCTGGGTGTTCAGGTAGTATTTAAGGGTTGTGTAAATTGTTCATGTGTAACCTTATTTTTCACAATTAAATGGATTCACAAGGCAGCTTTGTCTGCTTCTGAATAGGGCTGTGCCATGGTTGAGACTGGAACCCAGGGTCTTTCTGCTAAGTGCTTTTTGGATTAAAAAAAATGGCTCTGTCTGAGCTAAGCTGCTCTACTGAATGCCTCTCCTCTCATATACAGCTAAAGAAAGACAAGGCTTTGATGAGCTGCTTCCAGGATGGGCTGTCCTACTCGCTTTTCAAGACCATTACAGACCGGTTCTTAGGGGATGTGGATACCCGAGGAGAATCAGAAGTCAAAGTCCAGAGCTTCAAGGCAGCCCTTGCAATAGACGCCATAGCCAAGCTCACGGCGATAGATAACCACCCAATGAACAGGGTGCTGGGCTTTGGGACCAAGTACCTGAAAGAGCACTTCTCACCCTGGATCCAGCAGCATGGTGGCTGGGTAAGTGCACCCCACGTACAACTGCATCTTCTTGGGGCTGGAGCGATCACTCAGTGGTTGCTGCGCCAGGCTGGTTGACAAGTGCTTCAATCCCAATGCTGCAGAGACAGAGACAATCCTTGGGGTGTGGTAGCTAGCGCAATTGGTGAGTTTTGGGTTCAGTGAGATACCCTGGCTCATAAAAATAAGGTGGATAGATGGTAGAGGAACACATCCAGTATCAACCTCTGGTCTTCACAGTCTTGTGCACACACCTTTACACACACACTTTCATGCCATACATACATACACACATACCGGAGAAACCATATCTTTTCAACTGAGCACGCCTGCACGTCTGTAAATCCTGACACTTGGCAGGCTAAGGCAGTAGAATCAAGTGTTTGAAGCCAGCCTGGGCTACTCTAACTCAAGAAAACAAAAAGAGAAAAGAGGGCTGGAGAGATGGCTTAGTGGTTAAGGTGTTTGCCTGCAAAGCCTCAGGACCCAGGTTTGATTCCCCAGGACCCACATAAGCCAGATGCACAAGGTAGCACATGCATCATTCATTCTCTCTCTCTCTCTCTCTCTCTCTCTCTCTCTCTATATATATATATATATATATATATACATATATATATATATATATATATGCTTCTCTCTCTCAAGTAAATTAAAAAACGTTTTTAAGGGCTGGAGGGATGGCTTAGCAGTTAGGGTGTTTGTCTGCAAAGCCACAGGACCCAGGTTCAATTCCCCAGGATCCACGTAAGCCAGATGCACAGGGGCACATGTGTCTGGAGTTCATTTGCAGTGGCTGGAGTCCTGGTATGCCCATTCTCTCTCTCTCTCTCTCTCTCTCACTCTTTCTCTCTGTCAAATAAATAAATAAATATTTAAAAAATAAAAAATTAAGGTTTTTTTTTTTTTTGGTTTTTCGAGGTAGGGTCTCACTGTAGCCCAGGCTGACCTGGACTTCACTATGGAGTCTCAGGGTGGCCTCAAACTCACAGCAATTCTCCTACCTCTGCCTCCCTAGTGCTGGGATTAAAGGTGTGCACCACCACGCCCGGCAAAAATTAAGTTTTTTAAAAAAGAAAACAATTTTTTAAAAAGAAAAGAACCAAGATGACAAGAAGAGGCATATTCTCTAATGGCGGATCGGATGCACTGGGAAGATTTTTAATGGCGGGAACACATCTGAGAACCAGTTCTCATGGGCTTAGGACTCTCAAGCGGCATGAGCTATGTCTCAGTGGTGCGAATGTATTTTTAGTGCTCACTACCCATAAATATTTACTGAGCGCCCCAAGGGCATGTGGGGTATGTATGTGGGGACAGGGACGGGTTACATGACGCAGGAAATGAAGAGGTGGTGATATGAGATGTTTAGATGGCTGTAATTTCTGTCTTTACAAATTCTGTAGGCAACAGAATTCCCGTGGTGACACTGGACAAGGACAAGCAGACTCGCTTTCCCCCCCTTTGGAAACCAGTCAGGCTGATCTTCGTGCAGAGATTCAGGGCACACAACATTTGTCATGGCTGCTTTCACCCTGGCCATTTTGCCAGGGACATTTTGATAAAAACAAGCAGTTGACCTTTTGTCTCTTTTTAATGAGCTGACATCAATCAAAACAAACATCTTCCCTCTGCCTAAGCCTCAACCCATCTTCCATCTCCTTTCCCCACTTCCTGATCCCTCCCTCCCCTCATGTCCCCATGTTCAAAGTCCACATGAGGTCATCCTTGCCAAAATGCCACCCCAGGATTTTAACCTCCCAATTGCCTTAGGCTGCTCTTAGGAGGACAGGTGTTCACTCACATTATCCTTAGTCCTCATTCCCCAAAGCTGGTCTGGGGATCAGCAGAAGGTTGGATAGGTCTGGGCATGGCCACACTGACCCTGGCACCACCACACAGGCTGGCTTCCTGGGCATCAAAATAAAAAGTTCTCTCGCCTACTCATGTAGCTGAAATGCCATAAAACAATTGCTTTTTTTTTTTTTTTTTTTAACCAAGACCACAAGGAACAAAAGACAAAGTAGGAAAACTTGGATTTGATGTTGTGCTTCAAGGAACCATGATGAACAAAGAGAAAAGTAGAATGGGGGATGTGGTGTGCGGAGCAGGATGGGCGTGGCATGCACGAGGCCCTGGATTGGAGTTCCAGCAAGGGAGAGGGAACTGTTCCTCTAAATCACATATTTAATAAATGATCCAGAGCTAGGGATGGTGTAGTGGGTAAGAGTGCCTGCCATGCAAGCATGAGGTGTGAGGACCTGGTTCGATTCCCCAGCACCCATGTAAACAGCTGGGAGTGTCCATGCGTACCACAACCCCTGCCCTGTGGGAATGGAAACGGGGAATAGCTGGGGGCCTCTAGGCAGCCGGAACGACCAAACACGGCAGCTTCCCGTTCAGTAAGATACTTGTGTTGCAGTCACTGTGTCCTGCAGCCACAGCTGTCTGTTGCTCCTAGAAGGGAGGTTCTCAGGGCTGGAGAGATGGCTCAGCAGTTAAGGCGCTTACCTGCAAAGCCTAAGGACTCATAAGGACCCATGTTCAACTCTCCAAATCCCACAGAAGCCAGATGCACAAAGGTGAGGCAAGCACCAAGTTGCACATGCCAGCTAGGTGGCGCAAACATCTGGAGTTTGATTGCAGTGGCTGAGGTCCTGGTGTGTCATTTCTCTCTGGGTCTCTCATTTTTGTCTCTTTCTGTCTCTCTATTTTTCTCTCTCTAAAATAAGAAAAAAGAAGGGAGGTTTATAGCCTCCACAGTCACCTTTCAGAACAACTCTTTGGAATTTTAAATGCAGCCTCAAGAAAAGACCAGCCCGTTAGCTGGACACATAACCGAAGACGTTAGCTGATGTTTTCCTGGCGGGCACACCAATAATGTGGGGTCACCTTTCCAAACCCTTCCCCTAACCCCAGCAGGTTCTCTGAGCCTCAGGTCACACCTGGGCCAGGAGCAGAGCTCACAGGCACATGCTTTGCTTTCAACAGTGAATCAAACTTGGAATTTGAAGAATCTCCTTCCTTCTCCCCTCTAGGAAAAGATACTTGGGATATCACATGAAGAAGTAGACTGAAGTGTCCAAAGTCTTGCCAGCTGCAGCGGCCAATGGCCCACGGCTCTCAGCATCGACCGCAGGAGACAGTTAAAATGTGCAGAGCAGATCAAGAGCTACGGTTTTCAAACACCATTTTGCCTCAGGAGGGCCTCTCTCTGGTTCCTAGGACGCAGCAGTGTGGCTTCAGCAGTGGCACCCACATCCTCCGCCGAGTGTGCAAGGACGTCTGTGAGCATTAGTGAAAATGTAACTGTCAAGTTCGCGCAATGCAAACCATCCTTAAGCCTGTGAGCTGCATTAGTCTGCCGGCTTCATGGGGATGGAATTATAAATTGTGTGTGTGCTTACTTTTTAGTTTCTAGTGCTATTTATTTTTCAGACTACATTTGGACTACAAATAATGACATTATTTCAAGCTGCCTTTAGGGAGATATGGCTATGCGTGTTAGTAGACAAAAGGAAACTATTATGCTTACTGCGGCATCAAGTTTGGGGCTAAGGTGGTATATTCCTTTTTGGCACACTTTCAAAAAAAAAACCTTTGGTGGTTTGAAAAACTTCCATTTGGTGTAAAACTCTAATCCCCATCACCCTCAGCTTTCTTCTATATGACACACATAACCTCTACCTCACAAGGGTGCTAGGATTTTATTTTTCCTATGGCAGCATTGTGATTGGTAGCTGGTAAAGTAAACTTACTGAAAGACTATTACGAAAAGACTTCTTTCCAAGTGGGGCATGGTGGCAATCTGAGACTTAGGAAGCTGGGGCAGGAGAATTTCATGTTCAAGGCCAACCTGCTATATGTAATGAGTATAAGGCTAAGCAGGACTATGTAACAAGACCTTGTCTTGACTTCTCCACCACTGCCCACCAAAGCATCTCTGGTTCAAAGGAATAGTAAGTTATAGTGCTAAGGTTTCTATCAGGATCTAATGAGTTAACTTCAAGTGCTTAGAATGGTTCACGGTACTAGGCATTAAGTGATGGCTTATATTCCCTACTGTGAGCTGCCCACAGCTGAAAGTTTCTCTGGAAATTAATACCTTTTTAAGAAATAAAATATGTTCAGTATAAGTGTGTATTACACATTATAAAAAAAAATACAATCAGACTTCTGGTTAAGATGACAGCCTAGGAACCACACCAAAGCAGCCTAGGGAAGAAAAAAAAAAAAAAGAATCCAGTAAAATACACTTTTCTACTAAAAAGTGAGGTGTATTACAAATTACCAACTGCAGCAGGGAAGTAGGAGAGGTCCAGAGCATGCAGAGCCCACACAGGCCGGCAGAAGCGGCTCCAGCAGAGGTGGCCGCAGGTCCGCGGGGCCACAGCTTCAAGGCTCGGCTTGAGCCACAAGAAAAGCCAGGTGAGGGGATTTTCCACTCACACCAGAGCTTTTTGCAAACTCAATAAACGTGAAGGGAGAATGGCAGTGAACAACGGAGGAGCAGATCACAAGGTAGAGGATCACGTAGACCAGCAGGAGAACTAGAACCACCATCGACAACCTCCCCTCCCCCACCACCAGCACAAATGCCAGCAAGCACCAGAGACCAGGGGAAGGGAGATCACAGCACCCAGCACCAGCGACCAGAGCAGCGATCAACAAGCCAGCCAGCCTACTTGAACCCACAGTGCACCAAAGAGGGACCCAAGAAGGAGCACAGCATAACTGAGACCAAAATCATCCCAAAAGGTAAGTAGGATTACACCAGGTCAGTACCCTCCAAATAAGCCTGGAATATAGAGCTGAACTGGAAGTGCTAATTGCACCTTCCATATCAGGACAAATTTTATGTTAAATCTGATGGATGGTCGGATTTGCCATTCTAAAAAAAATAAGCTATATTTTGGGCTTGCTATTTGTTGCTTCTTGATTTATAGTGGCTTTGTTTCCTCTTCTGTTGTACATTAGGGAAGGGTCTCACTTGGTCACAAGCTGACTTGGAACCCTCAACAGACCAGAAATCTTAACCACCTTGTTGACAGGATTAAGGGTGTGGGACACCACGCACCCTGAGGGACAGTGACTTTGTTAGAGGATCTTATTGTCATATTACCTACTCTTGCATAAATAAAATGCTGTTTTTCATTGAAAGTGTACATTGTTTGGTTAAATTATAGAATCTATCTGTATTTTGTTCCACTCAGCCTTCTTGAATACTCTCATAGCAGGCAAACCCAAAACCTAGAGTCTTGAGAGCCACACCTAGCACCTTAAGCTCCTACCCTGAAGATATATAACATCAGATTTATTGATACATCTAATAATACTGTAGCTAACTAGAAAATCCAAACATTAAATTAATCCAAGATGCAAAAATACATTCATTATAACACAAGATACACCAAAAATCAAGACAATATAAATCCACCAAAAGTATTAATGCATAATAAATTACCTCCACTGAGAAAGAGTTAGAGGAAATGCCTGAGAAAGATTTCCAAAGAATGATTACAAATATGCTCAAAGAAGTCAAAGAGGAAATCAAAGGAATCAAAGAAGACACAGGAAAGCAATTTAATAAGATAAAGAGGTCAATACAAGACATAAATAAAAAAATAGAAATAATAAAGAAAAACCAGTCAGAATTACTAGCAATGAAGAACACAGTTAATGAAATAAAAACTCTATAGAAAATCTCACCAGTGGAATGGATGAAGGAGAGGACAGAATATCTAAGCTAGAAGACCAGGTGGCAGATCTAATACAGTCCAACAAAGAGAAAGACAACCTAATAGGAAAATATAAATGGGAATTTCAAGATATTTGGGACACTATGAAAAGATCAAATATAAGAATTCAGGACATAGTAGAAGGAGAAGAATTTTACTCCAAAGGCATAGTAGGCATCTTCAACAAAATTACAGAAGAAAACTTCCCCCAAATTGGGAAAGAGGTGCCAATGCAGATACAGGAATTCTTTAGAACACCAACCAGACAAAACCTGGAAAGAACCTCACCTCACCATATAATAATCAAACTACCAAACACACAATCCAAAGAAAAAATACTGAAAGCAGCTAGAGAGAAAAATCAAGTTACCTACAAAGGCAAGCCCATCAGGATCACAGCAAATTACTCAAAACAAACTTTAAAAGCCAGAAGGGCTTAGAGTGATGTATTCCAAGTTCTGAAAGGTAACAACTGTCAACCATGGTTACTTTATCCTGCAAAGCTATCCATTCAAATAGACAGAGAAATAAGGACATTCCACAACAAAAGCAGGCTAAAGGAATATTTGAAGACAAAACCAGCTCTACATAAAATACTTGAAAGAATCCTCCATACTTGAGAAAGAAAAACACACATATAAGGAACCTGGAAAAAACAAACAATACTCAAATACTAGTTAACAAAACAGAGCAAAGGTAAAACCAGAAGAACTACCAAAAAAAAAAAAAAAATGGCAAAATAAATACATACCTTTCAATAATACCTCTTAATATCAACAGCCTCAATGCCCCAACCAAAAGACATAGGTTTGCAGACTAGGATAAAAAGCAGGATCCTTCAATTTGTTGCCTCCAAGAAACTCACCTTTCTACAAAGGATGGGCACTATCTTAGGGTGAAAGGTTGGAAAATGGTGTTTCAAGCAAATGGGCCTAGAAAACAAGCAGGGGTTACTATCCTAATATCTGATAAGGTAGAGATTTCAGACCAACATTAGTTAAGAAAGATAAGGAAGGTCACTTTATATTGATTAAAGGCATACTCCAACAGGAGGACATTATAATCCTAAACATATACGCACCTAACATGGGGGCTCCCAAATTCGTCAAACAAACACTACTAGAACTAAGGTCACACATAACACCAAACACAGCGGTAGTGGGTGACTTCAACACCCCACTCTCACCAATTGACAGGTCATCCCAGGAAAAAATAAACAGAGAGGCATCTGGACTAAATGAAGTCATAGAAGGAATGGACCTAACAGATATATATAGGACATTTCATTGCAATGCTGCAGAATATACATTCTTTTCAGCAGCACATGGAACATTCTCTAAAATATACTATCTATTAGGACACAAAGCAAATCTTAACAAATACAGGAACATTGACATAATTCCTTGCATTCTATCTGACCGCAGTGGAATCAAGCTACAAATCAATAGCAAGAAAAACTATGGAGCATACACAAAATTATGGAAACTAAACAATACACTACTAAATGATGAATGGGTCAATGAAGAAATCAAGAAGAAAGTCAAAAAATTCATAGAGTCAAATGATAATGAGAACACAACATACCAAAACCTTTGGGACACACTGAAGGCAGTCCTAAGAGGAAAATTTATAGCTTTAAGTGCCTATACTAAGAAATTAGAGCCAGGAGTGGTGGTGCATGCCTTTAATTCCAGCACTTGGGAGGCAGAGGTAGGAGGATCACCATGAGTTTGAGGCCACCCTGAGACTCCATAATGAATTCCAGGTCAGTTTGGGCTAGAGGGAGACCCTACCTTGAAAAAAAAAAAAGGAAATTAGAAAGGCCTCAAGAAAATGATGTAATGTTTCACCTTAAAGTCTTGGAAAAAGAAGAACAAGACAAACCAAAAATCAGTACATGGAAAGAAATCATAAAGATTAAGGCAGAAATTAATGGAATAGAAACAAAAAAAAATGCAAAGAATCAATGAAGCTGGGCGTGGTGGCGCAAGCCTTTAATCTCAGCACTCAGGAGGCAGAGGTAGGAGAATCACCGTGAGTTCAAGGTCACCCTGAGATGACATAGTGAATTCCAGGTCAGCCTGGGCTAAAGTGAGACCCTACCTCAAAAAAACAAAAAAAAAAAAAAAATCAATGAAACAAAGAGTTGGTTCTTTGAAAGGATAAACAAGATTGATAAACCCTTAGCAAATCTGACCAAAAGAAAGAGAGAAGAGACACAAATTAAGAAAATTAATGATGAAAAAGTTAACATCACAACAGATTCCAGAGAAATTCAAAAAGTCATAGGGACATACTATAAAAATATATACTCCTCTAAGTATGAAAATCTAAAAGAAATGGATGATTTCCTTGATTTATATGACCTACCTAAATTAAATCAAAATGAGATTAATTGCTTAAATAGACCTATAATAAGTATGGAGATCCAAGCAGTTATCAAAAATCTCCCAACTAAAAAAAGTCCACGTCCATATGGATTCACTGGTGAATTTTACCAGACCTTCAGAGAAGAACTAACACCATTGCTTCTTAAGCTTTTTCATAAAATGGAAGAAGTAATCCTACCAAACTCCTTCTACAAAGCCAGCATCACCCTCATACCAAAACCAGGCAAAGATAGAACAAAAAAGAAAATTACAGACCAATCTCCCTCATGAACATAGATGCAAAAATTCTCAACAAAATATTGGCAAACAAAATACAAGAATATATCAGAAAGATCATTCATCTTGACCAAGTAGGCTTTATCTCAAAGATGCAGGGATGGTTCAACATACTCAAATCTATAAATGTAATACATTATATAAATGGACTGAAGGACAAAAATCACATGATCATCTCAGTAGCTGCAGAGAAAGCATTTGAAAAAAATCCAACATCCCTTCATAATAAAAGTCCTACAGAGACTGGGAATACAAGGAACATATCTCAATATAATAAAGGCTATTTATGACAAGCCTACAGTCAACATATTACTAAATGGGGAAAAACTGGAAAATTTTCCACTAAAATCAGGAATAAGACAGGGGTGTCCACTATCCCCAATTTTGTTTAATATAGTACTGGAAGTCTTAGCTATAGCAATAATGCAAGGGTCGCACATAAAAGGAATACAAATTGGAAAGGAAGAGATCAAGTTATCATTATTTGTAGATGACATGATTCTATACATAAAGGACCCTAAAGACTCTACCAGCAAACTCTTAGAGCTGATCAAAACCTATAGCCATGTGGCAGGATACAAAATAAATACACAGAAATCAGTAGCTTTCTTATATGCTAAGAACAAACACATAGAGGATGAAATCAGAGAATCACTCCCATTCACAATTGCATCAAAGAAAATAAAGTACCTTGGAATAAAACTAACCAAGGAAGTGAAGGATCTCTACAATGAAAACTTTAAAACACTCAAGTGAGAAATTACAGAAGACACTAGGAAATGGAAACACATCCCTTGTTCCTGGATGGGAAGAATCAATATTGTGAAAATAGCAATCTTACCAAAAGCAATCTACACATTTAATGCAATCCCCATCAAAATTCCAATGGCATTCTTCACGGGAATAGAAAAACAATCCAAAAATTCATTTGGAATCACAAAAAAACTCAAATATCTAAAATAATACTGAACAACAAAAATAAGGCTGGTGGTATCACCATACCTGATTTCAACCTATACTACAGAGCCATAGTAACAAAAACAGCATGGTACTGGCACAAAAGCAGACATGTAGATCAATGGAATGGAATAGAGGACCCAGATAAGTCTGATATTTGATTAAAATGCCAAACATACTCATTGGAGAAAAGACAGCCTCTTCAGCAAATACTGCTGGGAAAATTGGATATGTATCTGTAGAAGGATGGAAATATGAAAGAATGATTCTTCTCTCTCCCCATGCATAAGAATTAAGTCCAAATGGATTAAAGACTTAACATCAGACCTGAAGCTCTGAAACTGCTAGAGGAAAGAGTAGGGGAAACCCTTCCACATATTGGCCTTGGCAAAGACCTTCTGAATATAACCCCATTTGCTCAGGCAATAAAAACATAGATTAACCACTGGGACCTCATGAATTACAAAGATTTTGTATGGCAAAGGACACAGTGAAAAAAGCAAAGAGGCAACCTACAGAATGGGAAAAAATCTTTGCCAGCTATACATCTGATAGAGGATTAACATCTAGGATATACAAAGAACTAAAAAAATTAAATAATCAGAAATCAAACAAGACAATTAAAAATGGACTCTGGAGCTAAATAGAGAGTTCTCAAAAGAAGAAATATGGATGGCATATAAGCATCTAAAAAAATGTTCTACATTCCTAGTCATCAGGGAAATGCAGATTAAAACAACATAGAGATTCCATCTCACTCCTGTCAGATTGGCTACCATCATGGAAACAAATGACCATAAATGCTGGCAAGGATGCAGAAAAAGAGGAACCCTTCTACACTATTGGTGGGAATGCAATCTGGTCCAGCCATTATGGAAATCAGTGAGGAGGTTCCTCACGCAGCTAAAAATAGATCTACCATATGACCCAGCTATAGCACTCCTAGGCATATATCCTAAGGACTCATTACCTTAGAGATACTTGCTCAACCATGTTTATTGCTGCTCAATTCACAAGAGCTAGGAGATGGAACCAGCCTAGATGTCCTTCAACTGATGAGTGGATAATGAAGATATGGCACATTTATACAATGGAGTTCTACTCATCAGTAAAGAAAAATGAAGTTATGAAATTTTCAGGAAAATGGATGTATCTGAAAAGGATTATACTAAGTGAGGTAACCCAGGCCCAGAAATCCAAACATCGCATGTTCTCTTTCATATGTGAATCCTAGCTACAGATGACTGGACATCTCTATGAGTAGGATGAAAACTCAGTAGCAATGGCCAGTAAGCTAGAAAAGAGATATAAAGGGAAGGGAAAGGAAGGGAGGGGTAACTTAATAGGATGGGATTGTATATATATAAGTAGAAGAATAGATTAATGGGGGTGAAAAGGCCCAAAGTGAAGTCAGGGAAAGAGACTGAGTAAAGGAAAGGTGGAGGGAGGGCTAATCAAAGTCTAAGAGGATATAAATAAATCATATGGAAACCTACATTTTGGACAATGGAACATTCAGGAGCCATAGATTGTTGCTAGAAAATTTTCAGTGCCAGGGATGGGATACCTTCCAGTGAGTTGTTGGCTGGGGAAGTCCCTGATACCCCCCAAACATTATAGGCCATTGCTGAGGCCCTTGGTTTCCCACCAGGAATAGATGGTAAGACCCTTTTGCTGAAGACTCCACATACTTGGGCTGCAAGGCCACTGAGAAATCCTGCTGGAACTGAGCTGATAACCTCCTCCATGTAGACCAGCTGACAGGAAGCTGGGAGAATCCATTCTGCATGCAGTTCATTGGGAGAGAGAGAAATCACCAGTGAAGATACTCAACAGTGGACATTGAAAGCCTTATATTTGGCCAGCCAGGCCAAATGAGTCAACAGGTGTAAATGTGGCACGTCTGTCATGGTAGAAACCAACTGCCCTGTATTTGGACTGGAGGCCCACTCCATGGGAGGGAATACATCCCTGAAACTGAAAACTTAAAACAGGTAGTCATGAGCCATAGGGTTGTAACGTCTGCTGCTGTCTGGCTAAATGTATATACTATGCTTATCAAACTGCCCAGTAAGCACTTCTCTTAATGTTCACACCCTTATATTAATGCTATTCTCACATTTGGTAGAAAATCTTCTCTTTTCAGATGGCAGATTGGGATGACTCAGAAGGCATCATGGTGCTGGAAAGAAGTGACCGGAGTGCTCAGTACTGCAATATCTCTATCATACCTTCCAAGGCTCAGGGTCTATTGCAGAAGAGGTGGCAGAAAGAATGTAAGAGCCAAAGGAAGTGCTGGATTCCTTACAACGTGCTCCCCGCAGACACAAAATGGCCTGGATATCCATGACCTCACAGTGCCTGACACTACCTACACAAGACCATCATAATAGGAGGAAAAGATCATGACATCAAAATAAAAGAGAGACTGATTGAGAGGGGGAGGGGATATGATGAGGAATGGAGTTTCAAAGGGGAAAGTGGGAGGAGGGAGGGCATTACCGGGGGATACTTTTTATAATCATGGAAGTTGTTAATAATAAAAAAATACAATCAAATTATAGGGTCTTGGCCAAACATGACATTGCACAGCCGGGATGCTAGCTCTTGGGAGTCTGAGGCAGGAGGATTGCAAGGTCCAAAGCAGCCTGGCTACCTAGTGAAAAACCTATCTCAACAACAACAAAAACAAAGGTTGTGGAATTATTGTATTTCTAGGCACCCATAACCTAACCTGATATAAAAGAAGTGTTCCGTAAACCTTTGACAGACAAATCAATCAGTCAATCCGTCAGACACACTTTCCAGTTCAGATCATAACTGTACTGCTCATCAAAGGCTGCGCTAGCCCAGGTGTCATGTTAACATGAATTAGTCTTCTGTTTTCTTCCAAGACAGTCACAAGTGTTAGGGATGAAGGAGTCTCTGTTTAAAGCTGGAGGCAGTGACAACCTCTCCTTCCTCCCTCCCGTGGGCCCAGCCATCCTAAAGTATCTGCAGTTTCCCGGATGTGCTGTGCAACCCTGTACTTCAGAAACCACTCAGCCTACCCTTCGCTTGGAATGGGCACGTCTGATAGCCTCCTCTCCCCATTCTCAATAATGCGACCAATTCCAGCCCCTCATCCAAATTCACGTCTTTATTTTCTTCATGCGTCACTGACTGACTCTCCCTTGGCCACCATGGGGCTGTGTTTGGATGTCATTCCTCAAGGATGTTCCAGAACACCCTCTGTGCAGCCATCACACTTAACACACTGCTTTGCCCAGCCTTGCTTAGTGGGTTGGGAGCTCTTTTGCACAAGTATCATATGAAGTCTAACTTTGTGCATCGAATGCCAGGCACATTTCTGGCACACAGGTGCTGTATTTTGTAAATCAGTGTGACTGGAGTGCAGCCCAAGACACATGTAGTCATAACAAACTCTCCAAGCATTTCCAATATCGTTTGCAGCTTCCAATCAAGATGATGTGACGGTAACCAGATCTAATCTCCTGCTTGAAATAGCTAAGCAACAGACATAATAAATGACACGACAGTTTCCAAGACATTGGGCAATGATGATGAAGAAATGGTCCCAGACAGGAGACACAAAGAGAGCGCAGGATTCTAGATGAGTACATGTCAGATGTTCCCAGCCCATACTGGAGAGAGAGGGGAGAGGGAGCCCCACAGGGCCCACCAGAAAGATCAGGAAGACCAAGGCAGCTCCCTCTGCAGCAAAGACGAGGAGGCCGGGCGTGGTGGCGAACACCTTTAACCCCAGGACTTGAGAGGCAGAAATAGGAAAATCACTGTGAAGTCCCAGGCCAGCCTGGGCTAGAGTGAGACCTCTACCTCGAAAAAATAAAATAAAATAAGCTCATTGCCAGGCGTAGTGGTGCACGCCTTTAATTCCAGCACTTGGGAGGCAGAGGTAGGAGGATCGCCGTGAGTTCAAGGCCACCCTGAGACTACATAGTGAATTCCAGGTCAGCCTGAGCTAGAGCGAGACCCTACCTCAAAAAAAAAAAAAAAAAGCTCAGGATTATCAAAATATCCAAAGTAACTCATAAGCACTGCTATATAATCAAAATTTATGAGGCAAAGAGCAAAAGCAGGTCTGTAATAAAGAGAACGATGAAGATGATCACAGACACAATAGACATTTGAAATGACAGCTGAGAGAATTTTTGGACAAAGGCAGTAACACTGTTATACCATTCTGTACTTTTTTTTAATTTTTAAAAATTATTTTTATTTTATTTTTTTTTAACTTTCACAATTTTTATTAACATTTTCCATGATTATAAAAAATATCCCATGGTAATACCCTCTCTCCGGGCCCGCGCACATTCTGCTTTGAAATTCCATTCTCCATCATATCTCCTCCCCATCTCAATCACTGTACTTACATATATACAATCCCAACCTATTAAGTACCCTCCTTCTTTCCTTTCTCTTCCCTTTATATCTCCTTTTTAACTTACTGGCCTCTGCTACTAAGTATTTTCCTTCTCACGCAGAAGCCCAATCATCTGTAGCTAGGATCCACATATGAGGGAGAACATGTGGCGCTTGGCTTTCTGGGTCTAGGTTACCGCACTTAGTATAATCCTTTCCAGATCCATCCATTTTTCTGCAAATTTCATAACTTCATTTTTTCTTTACCGCCGAGTAGAACTCCATTGTATAAATTTGCCACATCTTCATTATCCACTCATCAGTTGAGGGACATCTAGGCTGGTTCCATTTCCCAGCTATTATAAATTGAGCAGCAATAAACATGGTTGAGCACATACTTCTAAGGAAATGAGATGAGTCTTTAGGATATATGCCTAGGAGTGCTATAGCTGGGTCATATGATAGATCAATCTTTAGCTGTTTTAGGAACCTCCACACTGTTTTCCACAATGGCTGGACCAGATTGCATTCCCACCAGCAGTGTAGAAGGGTTCCTCTTTTTCCACATCCCCGCCAACACTTATGGTCATTTGTTTTCATGATGGTGGCCAATCTGACAGGAGTGAGATGGAATCTCAATGTAGTTTTAATCTGCATTTCCCTGATGACTAGTGACGTAGAACATTTTTTTAGATGCTTATATGCCATTCATATTTCTTCCTTTGAGAATGCTCTATTTAGCTCCATAGCCCATTTTTTGATTGACTTGTTTGATTCCTTATTATTTAACTTTTTGAGTTCTTTGTATATCCTAGATATTAATCCTCTATCAGATATATAGCTGGCGAAGATTTTTTCCCATTCTGTAGGTTGCCTCTTTGCTTTTTTCACTGTGTCCTTTGCAGTGCAAAATCTTTGTAATTTCATGAGGTCCCAGTGATTTATCTGTGGTTTTATTGCCTGAGCAATTGGGGTTGTATTCAGAAAGTCTTTGCCAAGACCAATGTGTTGAAGGGTTTCCCCTACTTTTTCCTCTAGCAGTTTCAGAGTTACAGGTCTGATGTTAAGGTCTTTAATCTATTTGGACTTAATTCTTGTGCATGGAGAGAGAGAAGAATCCATTTTCATCTTTCTACAGATATATATCCAGTTTTCCCAACACCATTTGCTGAAGAGGCTGTCTTTTCTCCAATGAGTATTTTTGGCATTTTTATTGAATATCAGGTGGCTATAGCTACCTGGACTTACATCTGGGTCCTCTATTCTGTTCCATTGATCTACATGTCTGTTTTTGTGCCAGTACCATGCTGTTTTTGTTACTATGGCTCTGTAGTATAGGTTGAAATCAGGTATGGTGATACCACCAGCCTTATTTTTGTTGCTTAGTATTATTTTAGATATTCGAGGTTTTTTGTGATTCCAAATGAATTTTTGGATTGCTTTTTCTATTTCCATGAAGAATGCCTTTAGAATTTTGATATGGATTGCATTAAATGTGTAGATTGCTTTTGGTAAGATTGCTATTTTCACAATATTGATTCTTCCAATTCAGGAACAAGGGATGTTTCTCCACTTTCTAGTGTCTTCTGCAATTTCTCACTTGAGAGTTTTAAAGTTCTCATTGTAGAGATTCTTTTTTTTTTTTTAATTTTTTATTTAGTTATTTGAGAGCGACAGACATAGAGAGAAAGACAGATAGAGGAAGAGAGGGAGAATGGGCGTGCCAGGGCTTCCAGCCTCTGCAAACGAACTCCAGACGCGTGCGCCCCCTTGTGCATCTGGCTAACGTGGGACCTGGGGAACCGAGCCTCGAACCGGGGTCCTTAGGCTTCACAGGCAAGCGCTTAACTGCTAAGCCATCTCTCCAGCCCTGTAGAGATTCTTTACTTCCTTGGTTAGGTTTATTCCAAGGTACTTTTATTTATTTATTTATTTATTTTGATGCAATTATGAATGGGAGTGATTCTCTGATTTCATCCTCTGTGTGTTTGTTGTTAGCATATATGAAGGCTATTGATTTCTGTGTATTTATTTTGTATCCTGCTACATGGCTGTAGGTTTTTATCAGCTCTAACAGTTTGCTAGTAGAGTCTTTAGGGTCCTTTATGTATAGAATCATGTCATCTACAAATAATGATAACTTGATCTCTTCCTTTCCAATTTGTGTTCTTTGTTTGTTTGTTTGTTTGTTTTGTTTTTGAGGTAGGGTCTCACTCTAGCCCAGGCTGACCTGGAATTCACTGTGGAGTCTCAGGGTGGCCTCGAACTCACAGCGAGATCCTCCTACCTCTGCCTCCCGAGTGCTGGGATTAAAGGTGTGCGCCACCACGCCCGGCGCAATTTGTGTTCTTTTTATGTGCAACTCTTGCATTATTACTATGGCTAAGACTTCCAGTACTATATTAAACAAAACTAGGGACAGTGGACACCCTTGTCTTATTCCTGATTTTAGTGGAAAAGCTTCCAGTTTTTCCCCATTTAGTAATATGTTGACTGTAGGCTTGTCGTAAATAGCCTTTATTATATGGAGATATGTTCCTTATATTCCCAAGAGAATGATAAAGATGATTGCAGACACAATAGACATTTGAAATGACAGCTGAGAGAATTTTTGGACAAAGGCAGTAACACTATTATGCCATTCCATACTTTTTTTTTGAGACAAGCCCAACAGACTGGCCTTTTTATTTTTTATGTGAGAGAGAGAGAAATTGGTGTGCCAAGGTCTCCAGCCACTGCAATCAAACCCCATACACATGCGCCCCCTTGTGTGCATGTGTGGCATTGCACACTTGCATCCCTGTGCATCTGGCTTACATGGGACCTGGAGAGTTGATCATGAGTCCTTAGTCTTTGCAAGCAAGCACCTTAACCAGCCCCGTTCCATACATTTAACAAGAACCAGAAGAATGGCTCACATAGAATTGAGTGTGACTCTCACAAACTTCTAGAACTAGAATCTGCAACATGAAAAATGCTTGATAGAATTAACTGATTACACATCATAGAAGAACAGATAAGTAAATGTGAACATATAGCAATATGGGGGGTGGGAGAGATGGGCCCAGCAGGAAACAGCGAATCAGTCTCAGGACTTCCAGTGTTCATTGGCAATCAATCATAGGACTGACTTCCACTGTCCCCCTGTATACATGGAGTGAACATTTTCCAGATTTCATGATGACTATAAAGCCACAGAACCAAAAAAAACTTAAAGAAGGTCAAACACACACACATACACACACTCACATACCACACACATACACACACACACACACACAAAATGTAACAAACTATACCATGCCCACAGTTGATGATGAAAACCAGTAATAAGCAACAACAACAAAAAAAATCTTGGGCTAGAGAAATGGCTCAGTGGTTACTTGCAAAGCCTGATAGCCTGAGTTCAATCACCCAGTGTCCACTTAAAGCCAGATGCACAAAGAGGCCCCTACATCTCTCTTTCTTTCTCTCTTTCTCTCTCCTACTCTGTCATAAATAAATATTTTTTAAAACCATCCAAAGAAAAAGGGCAAGTAACATAGAGGCACAACAATAAAATAACAACAAGCTTCAGCTGGGAAGGTGGCACAATTTACTAAAGTGTTTGACACATAAGTACGGGGAGGACTTGAGTTCGGATCCCCAGCACCTATGTAAAATACCAGGTGGGGGGCTGGAGAGATGGCTTAGCGGTTAAGCGCTTGCCTGTGAAACCTAAGGACCCCGGTTCAAGGCTCGATTCCCCAGGACCCACGTAAGCCAGATGCACAAGAGGGCGCACACATCTGGAGTTCGTTTGCAGTGGCTGGAGGCCCTCATGTGCCCATTCTCTCTCTCTCTAGCTGCCTTTCTTTCTCTATCATTCTCAAATAAAATAAAAACAACAACAAAATTGCAGGTGGGTATGGAAGCCCACCCCAGGGCGGACTGGTGGCTACACCAGCAGAACGTCTCCCTTGTCTCGGTAAATAAAATGGTCAAGGAAGATCCACATCTTCAATGCTTGGTCACCACGCGCACGTGCACACACACAAGCGTGCACACACGATTCTTTGGAAACAACATGAGACAGCAGTAGTGCCTTCATATACGTATTTGAGGAGGGCATGGTTTTTATTTTTAATTGTATTATGAGAGTTATTGAGCGAGAATGATTTTTAAGGTTGAACAGCGGGAGCTCATGGGTACAGAGCTCGCCACGTGTCCAGGGGACCACAATTGGGGATAATATTTGACCCCACAGCCTCAGGGATGAGCCGCTTCTTGGGTACCCCATCTTCAGATTCATCTGCATTGAACTTGGTGAAGCCCCCTTTCTTTGAGATGCAGATCTTCTGGTGGCCAGGAAACTCGCTCTGCCCAGGGCCTCAACCCCTGCTCTTTACTCTGTAGCTTGGTGTGATGGACATGATAACCTGGTGTCACAGTCAGGTTCGCATTGCTGGCAGAAATGACCCAAACCAAGAGCAGCTTGTGGGAAAAAGGTTTATTTTGGCTTATAGGCTTGAGGGGAAGCTCCATGATGGCAGGGAAAATGATGGCATGAGCAGACGGTGGACATCACCTCCTCACCAACATCAGGTGGACAACAGGAACAGGAGAGTGTGCCAAACACTGGCAAGGAGAAACTGGCTCTTAAACCTGTAAGCCTGCCCCCAACAATACACTGCCTCCAGGAGGCGTTAATTCCCAAATCTCCATTAGCTGGGAGCCTAGCATTCAGAACACCAATGTTTATAGGGGACACCTGAATCAAACCACCACACCTGGCCAATATGAATCCTGGCCACTCTGCCCTGGGCTTCCCAAAGGCACCTCACATACCTGTCTGGAGCCTAGATTGGGACTAGCCTGAGATCAGAAATATGGAGACCCATCAGAAAACTGTCTCCAAGGTCCTTAGGGCCACCTGACCAAGCAACAGGTACTGCACTACCAAGGAGGCTGCTGTCCGCAGACCCTGCACCCCAGGCCCCACGAGGAAAGGAACCTGGTAATCTTAATTGGCGGCAGTGCATGTTATGAGATCGGATCTCACTGTAGCCCAAGCTGACTCTGGACTCATTATGTACTAGCCCAGGCTGGTCTTGAACTCACAGTTGATCCTCCTGGCTCAGTCTTGTGAGTGCTGATATTAGCCTGTGAGTGTTGATATTATAAGAATGTGCTATCATGCTCAGGTATAAAATGTACTCAGTAAACAGAAGAAGAAGAAAAAAGATGATTTAAAACTGATGGAATAAGGACTCTTTGAGACGTACAAAACCTAAAAGAATTCCACTATAGAAAACCTGGACTGCAGTACACATTAAAGGAAACTCTCCAGGCAGAAGTCAAATTATATCAAACTAATTTGTATTTACAGAAAAAAGGAAGGCACTGGAAATGATAAATACATGAGTGAATATTAAAGACTTTTGATGGGTTCCAGAAATGGCTCAGTGGTTAAAGGTGCTTATTTGCAAAGCCTGCTGGCCTGGATTTTTTTTTTTAGTTAATAGTGAAGGAGGATAGGAGAAAGCTAGCTTTTTAAAGCAGTTAGCGATTGAGGCCCAAAGAGAACCAGAAGACTCCACCCCACATGCCACCTCGCCCTGGCACAAGAACGGAACTCTTGGCAGAAATAGAACTCGTATCTGATCAAGAATGATCTACAGGCTGGAGAGATGGCTTAGCGGTTAAGGAACATGCCTATGAAGCCTAAGGACCCAGGTTCAATTCTCCAGGTCATGCAACTGGAGTTCGTTCGCAGTGGCTAGGGGCCCTGGCATGCACATTCTCCCTCCCTCCCTCCCTCCCTCCCTCCCTCCCTCCCTCCCTCTCTCTCTCTCTCTCTCTCTCTCTCTCTCTCTCTCTCTCTCTCTCTCTGTGTGTGTGTGTGTGTGTATGTATGTATGTATGTATGTATGTGTATATATATATGTATGTATATATATATGTGTGTATATATATATATATATATATATAAGTGCACACACATATATATACATATCTGTCTCTAATAAACAAAGAAATAAAAAAATCTAAAAAAAAAAAAGAATGATCTACAGCGCCCCCTGCTGCCCAGTCTAGCAGGGCTGGCTCTGGAATCCACCCTCCAAATCTATAAACCAATCGAATCCTCCCCTTGCATACCTGAATCTGATGCTATAAAGGCTGCGACCTTCCAGTCCCCCTCTCTTTTGGCACCACGTTCAGTGTGTGTGGGATCTCTCTGGATTACCTTTCATCTCTGCTTGGACACCAGTGAGTCTGGCCTTTACCCCCACCCAGCCAAGGTGGGAGAACATAACATTATTTCTTGATCTGAACTTTTTGTCTTGCCTCTCTTGTTTAGTTTGGAATAACTTCCCACTTTGATCACTTGTATGGCTTTCCCCTGGTCTTCAAATCTACCACGTGGGCACTTCTCTTACACTCCAGACCCACCACGTGGGCACTTTCCTTACACTCCTAGCCTACCACATGGGTGCTCTCACCAACCCGAGGCTTGCTGCCTGGGTGATTTCTCTGAACTTGGGGCAACCATGGTGCTGCAGTCAGGTTGGCATTGCTGGTAGAAATCACCTGACCAAGAGCAGCTTGTGGGAAAGCTTACAAGCTCTATGGAAAGCTCCATGATGGCAGGGGGAAATGATGGCATGAGCAGAGGATGGACATCACCCCCTGGCCCATATCAAATGGACAACAGGAACAGAAGAGTGTGCCAAACGCTGGCATGGGAAACTGGCTATAACACTCATAAGTCTACACCCCCCCAACAATACATTGCTTCCAGGAAGCATTAATTTCCAATTGCCATCAGCTGGGGAACCTAGCATCCAGAACACCTAAGTTAATGGGGGACACCTGACTTAAACCATCATATTCTACCCTTGAACCCCATAAACTGGTAACCATACATGATGTAAAATGCAATGTGTCCATCCAACTTTAAAAGTCCACATAGTTTTTATCAATTCCAGTGTTGTTCAAACATCCCCATAGTCCAAGAACTTTTAACTGAGCCAAAATAACCAAAAATTTGCCCCCCAAAACCCATAATGTCACAGAATAAACATTCACACTGCAAAAGATGGCATTGGGCATAGCAAAGAAATACTCAAGTGATACATGATTTAAAATAACCAGGGCAAACATCAAACTCTGTAGCTTCAAGTCCAACAACTGTGGTCAGTGACAAATCTCCAAGTCCAATAATTCTAACCAGCAACAAGTCTCTGGAGTTCCAATTCCACCCCTCCAGCTAGGCTACTCACAGTCCTGGAAAACTTCATCCAGGGCCGGCAGCTCTCCTTGGCAGCCATCTCATGGTCCCGGCATCTCCACTGGGTCTCCACTGCAATCCACGGTTCATCCTCATGGCCCCATGGGATCTCTACATAGGCAACCAGCAAACCTGCTTCACACTGCCCATGGCCATTTCCAAAACACAAGACTGTGTTGCAAACTCAATGACTCACTCTTTCCTGCATTTCTTATACTCCATAATACCAGGTAGGGTGCCAATTTGTTAATCCAGGGGGAAATAAAGCAGACTTTGAAGAACAGGACACTTCTTGAGCACTCAGGCCCCTTCAAAAGAGTCAACATTCTTCTTGTTGTCCCAGTGCAGGTCAGCTGGCCCAATCTCAATGGTTGTAATCTTTCAAACAATTTGCAGATAAGTGGGCAGCAGTTTAGGCCCAAAGATTTCATTTTTTGTGTGCCATATTCCTCTGCTCATACCAGTTCCTTTCTATGCAAAGCAACCCTGCACAACTTCTCAGGACATGGGCATAACAGCAAGCTTCCCACACAAACTGCTGGCCCAGTCCAAGCAAAGCTCTTTCTCACCCTCATAAGCCAAACCTCACAGTCCATAGTTCTTACTGCATTCAGGTCTTTCAACTCTGACCAGAATAGTCCATCAAGCTGTACTTACAGCACTGCAAGGCATCTCTTAGGCCAAGTTTCAAATCCTCCCACATTCCTCTTAAAAATCAGCTCCAAAAGGCCAAAGCCACACAGTTAGGTACTAGCAGCAATCCCACTCCTTGGTACCACCTTATTGTTGCAGTCTGGTTCGCATTGCTGGTAGAAATCACCCAACTAAGAGAAGCTTCTGGGAAAAAGAGGATTATATTGGCTTACAGGCTTGAGGGGACGCTCCACGATGGCAGGGGGAAATGATGGCATGAGCAGAGGGTAGACATCACCCCCAGCCAACATAAGATGGACAATAGCAACAGGAGAGTGTGCCAAACACTGACATGGGGAAACTGGCTATAACACCCATCCATAAGCCTGCCCCCAACAATACACTGCCTCCAGGAGGCTTTAAGTTCCAATTGCCATCAGATGGGGAGACTAGTATTCAGAATACCCAAGTTTATGGAGGACACATGAATCAAAGCACCACACATGACTATGACACTATTTACGACTAGTTTCTCATCTGAATATTTTCTCTCTGCTATTCTTCCTTAAGTCACCTTCATTTGTCCTTTTAACTCTCTTCCATGGGGAAACCATTGCACAATCCCCTAAATTCCGTCCTCCACATGCAGCTTTACTCTAGTCTCCCCTTAAAGGCCTCAGTTTTTCTTGCCCAGTAAGCACTTCTCTTAATGTTCATACCCATATGTTAATGTTACTGTCTTTTTTGTTTGTTCATTTTTTTTTTTTGTTTTTTCAAGGTAGGGTCTTACTCTGGCCCAGGCTGACCTGGCATTCACTATGTAGTCTCAGGGTGGCCTCAAACTCACGATGACCCTCCTACTTCTGCCTCCTGAGTGCTGGGATTAAAGGCATGTGCCACCACGCGCGGCGGCTACTCTCACTTTTGGTTAGAGAGGCTTCTCTTTTCAGATAATAGTGGCCTTGGGATGACTCAGGAGGCACCGTGGAGCTGAGAAGAAGTGACAGAGGAGTGCTCAGCACTGCAATATCTCTATCAATCACACCTTCCAAGGCTCAGGGTCCATTGCGGAAGAGGTGGCAGAAAGAATGTAAGAGACAAAGGAAGGGTAGGACTCCTTACAACGTGATCCCTCCAGACACCAAATGGCCTGGATATCTGTGACCTCACAGTGCCTGACACTACCTACACAAGACCATCATAATAGGAGGAAAAGATCATGACATCAAAATAAAAGAGAGACTGATTGAGAGGGGGAGGGGATATGATGGAGAATGGAGTTTCAAAGGGGAAAGTTGGGGGGGGGAGGAAATTAGCATGAAATATTGTTTACAATCATGGAAGTGGCTAATAAAAAATAAATTATTAAAAAATAAAAAAATGTAAGTACAAAAAAGGCCTCAGTTTCTCCTAAATCCCAACCTTCCTTAAATAAACCCCACAATTTATGATTTCCTCCTAAATAAACTTAATTCATAATTTATCCTTCTGGAGTCTGTCTTTATTAAAGGTAAGACAGTACTCGAAACTTGGGGTTCAATAATTCTTAGGGAACCCCTCCTGAATCCCCAAATCCTGCATCCCTAGAAACTCTGTGTGGACCCCTCACGTGCTTGGACATCATTTCCCTCCTCTGAGCCCCCACTGCGCTAGGGTCCTGCTGGGCGGGGTTGCTGGTCCTCACCGCGGGGTTGTGGCTTATGCGTTGTGAGAACAGCAGTCAGGCATTGGGGGGGGGGGCAATACCTCTGGATATTCCCTCCCACCCTGTGGCTCTTAAAAATCTTTCCGCCCTCTCTTCTGCAAATTTCCCTAGGCCTTGGTGGGTATGTTTTAAGTCTATTTTAGTGTTGAGCTCTCAAGCAACTTCTGGATTTCTGCTTTGGTACTTTTTTTTTTTTCAAGGTAAGATCTCACTCTAGCCCAGACTTACCTGGAATTCACTATGTAGTCTCAGGTTGGCCTCGAACTCACAGTGATCCTCCTACCTCCACCTCCTCAATTCTGGGATTAAAGGTATGTATCACCATGCCCGGCTCCAAATTCTTTTGTTTTTTAAAGACTTTAACACCATCTCTTTTTTTCTGATTTATCTTTTATTTATTTATTAGAAACAGAGAGAAGTTGAAAGAGAAAGAGAGAAAGAATGGGCATGCCAGGGTCTCTAGCCACGGCAAACAAAGTCCAGATGTATGCACTGCCATGTGCATCTGGCTTACATGGGACCTGGAGAATCGAACTTGGGTTCTTAGGCTTCACAGGAAAGTGCCTTAATCACTAAGCCATCTCTCCAGCCCTTAACGCCATCTCTTTATGTATCTAGTGAAGCGGTGAAAACACTCATTCCTTTTTTTTTCGGTTTCAAAGTAGGGTCTCACTAGCTCAGGCTGAACTAAAACTCACTTTGCAGTCCCAGGCTGGCTTCAAACGCACAATGACCCTCCTACCTCTGACTCCTGAGTGCTGGGATTGAACGCGTGTGCCACCCTCAGTACACAAAGCCAAATGCACGTGCATCTGGAGTCTGTAGCAAGAGGTCCTCTCCCTCCTTTGCACTCTCTCTCACCCTCACTCTCCTAGCAAATAAAAAAATATTTTTAGGGCTGGAGAGATGGCTTAGCGGTTAAGCGCTTGCCTGTGAAGCCTAAGGACCCCGGTTCGAGGCTCGGTTCCCCAGGTCCCACGTTAGCCAGATGCATAAGGGGGCGCACACATCTGGAGTTCGTTTGCAGAGGCTGGAAGCCCTGGCACGCCCATTCCCTCTCTCTCCCTCTATCTGTCTTTCTCTCTGTGTCTGTCGCTCTCAAATAAATAAATAAATAAATAATTTAAAAAAAAATATTTTTAGAGATGTTTTATTCTTATTTACAATAGAATGTGCTATTTAAAGGAAAAACACTAGCAAAAGAAAAGGAACAGAGTGGAATACTAAACCTAGCCACAGCCACCATCACAAGTGAATAAATATTCAACACATTCCAGTTGAAAGGCTGAGATTAGAGCCGGGCGTGGTGATGTACGCCTTTAATGCCAGCACTCAGGAGGCAGAGGCAGGTGGATCACCATGAGTTGGAAGCCAGCCTGGGAATACAAAGTAAATTCCAGGCCAGCCTGGGCTAGAGTGAGACTCTTAACTCCAACCCCCTACTCCAAAATACAGTCAGACCTATATGCATCCTATGAAAACAAAATAACACCTACTTTAAATGTAAAGACATGAGGAGGATGAAAGGATAGAAAAAAAAAGGTATAGCCTGATAAAACTGATCAGAAGAAAGGAATATGTTCATATCAAAGTAAAGTCAAGGCAGCCAGGTGTGGTGGTGCACACCTTTAATCCCAGCATTGGGGAGGCAGAGGCAGGAGGAATGCCATAAGTTTGAGGCCACCTGAGGCTACATAGTGAATTCCAGGTCAGCCTGGGCCAGAGTGAGACCCTACCTCAAAACAAAAAAAAAAAAAAAAAAAAAAAAAGGGCTGGAGAGATGGCTTAGCAGTTAAGCGCTTGCCTGTAAAGCCTAAGGACCCCAGTTCGAGGCTCAGTTCCCCAGGACCCACGTTAGCCAGATGTACAAGGGGGCGCACACATCTGGAGTTCATCTGCAGTGGCTGGAGGCCCTGCTGGGCCCATTCTCTCTCTTTCTCTCTATCTGCCTCTTTCTCTCTGTGTCTGTCACACTCAAATAAATAATTAATTAATTTAAAAAATCATTTAAAAAGGTCTAGTCTGTTGGGCTTGCTTCTAAAAAAAAGAAAAGAAACAAATTGGGATAATTACAAAGAGAAACAGACAAAACTCCACAACTCTAGTTGGAGGTTTCTAGCCTCTTCTAGTGAATGGCAAACCAGGTAGGTGGGAAATCAACAGGGATACTATATTTAGACTTGAAATCAACATGGATACTATATTTAGGCTTCAACACCGTCAAGCCACCTGATCTCATTGACATTACATAGCCCATTGCAACCCACAACAGTGGGAAAGAGCATTCTTTTCAGATGAACGGGAAACATTTACAAACATAAATTTCTGGGCCATTAAAACATATCTCAAAGAATTCAAGTTATACAAAGAATGTTTGGCTGGTCATCGTGGAATTAGATTAGAAATCAATAACAGAAGGATTTCTGGAAAAATCTTTCAAATGTTTGGAAATGAAAGGGCATGTCTACATCACTCATGAGCCAAAGAAGACATCCAAAGAGAGATGATAAAGTGTTTGGAATTTAAAAAATAAAAATACCAGATTCTTCAAGAGACACTAAGCTAATAATTTGGTAGGGGAAGTGTATAACAATGAACAGCTATAGAAGAATTAACTAATGACTTAACTTAAGTGGAAACAGCATGAGAAAAGAAGGTTAAAAGGTAAACAAAGAGCTGGGGAGATGGCTTAGCGGTTAAGGCGCTTGCCTGTGAAGCCTAAGAACCAAGGTTTGACTCCCTAGATTCCACGTAAGCCAGATGCACAAGGTGACACACACATAATGTCACGTGTGCACACGAGGTGGTGCACAAATCTGGAGTTCATTGCAGTGGCTGGAGGCCCTGGTGTGCCAATTCTCTCTGCTTCTCTCTCATTAAAAAAAAAAAAAAAAAAGGTAAACAAAGAAATAGGAAATATGCCGGGCATGGTTCCATCTGGGAATGGGCTTCCTTCCAGAGTCCAGCCAAATCTCTCAAGGCTCTAAATTGGCAGCATGTGGTGTCTCCAGCATGTGTTTTGTTGAGGTAAGCTCTCGCTCTCTCCCAGGCCGACCTGGAATTCACTATGTAGTTTCAGGCTGGCCTTGAACTCGCAGCAATCCTCCTACCTCTGCCTCCCGAGTGCTGGAGCAACTGCACCCAGCTTACAGATGTTCCCAGGTGAAGATCCCCGGCCCCGAGTGGCAGGGATGTGTTCTCCTTGCTGACTGTGGCTACAGCCACACAGGTGCATCCTTGCTTGCAAGCTTGCCTCACCTTTTCCTTCTGCCGGCGGGACTTTCAGAAAACCATACGAAGCCACACAAAATGAGCAGGGCATTCAACAGTAAAGGTGCCAGGCTGAAGGAACTTGCTTACAAAACCTGCAAGGTTAGATTCCCCAGTACCCACTTAAAATCAGATGCACAAGTGACACATGCCTCTGCAGTTCATTTCCGGTGGAAAGAGGTATTGGCATGCCACCCATAGTTACTCTGTCTTCCAAGTAATAAATAAATACAATGTTAAAAAAACTAAAGTCAGGGCTGGGTGTGTGGTGGTACACACCTTTAGTTCCAGCACTCAGGAGGCACCAGTAGGAGGATGGCTGTGAGTTTGAGGCCAGCCTGAGACTACATAGTGAATTCCAGGTCAGTATGGGCTAGAATAAGACGCTACCTCAAAAAACCAAATAAATAAATAAGTAAAATAATAATAAAATAAATTTTTAAAAAGGAAAGATACAAAGAAAGTACAGGAAGATGAAAGTAGTTGCCAAGGCAATGATAAAAGTGATCTTGGGGTTGGGGGAGATGGCTCAGTGGTTAAAGGCACTAGCTACTAAAGCCTGCTATCTTGGGTTCAATTCCCCAGTGCCCATATAAAGCCTGATGCACAAAGTGGTACATGTGCCTGGAGTTTGCAGTGGCAAGAGGCTCTGGCACATGCCCATTCTCTCTCCTTGCAAATAATAAAATACATTTAAAAAGAACAGTAATAAAAGTGATGTCCATATGAGGGGAAACACTCAGAAAAGACTTGAAAAAGACCTTAAGTGTAAACCAAAACAACAAAACCGCTAGATATACAAAGGATCAGAAAAAGAATGGCCTATTCAAAGGAAAAAATAAAAATCAGGGCTGGGGCCAGTAAGCTAGAAAGGAGATACAAAGGGAATAGAAAGAGAGGGAGGGGAGACTTAATAGGATGGTATTGTATATATGTAAATAGAAGAACAGATTAATGGGGTATAAAGGCCTAAGTGAGGTCAGGGGAAGAGATTGAGTAAATGAAAGGTGGAGGGAGGGTTAATCAAAATCTAAGAGGATATAAATAAGTCATATGGAAACCTACCTTTTTGGACAATGGAACACACAGGAGCCATAGATTATTGCTAGAAAATTTTCAGTGCCAGGAATGGGATAATTTCCAGTGAGTTCTTGGCCAAGGAGGTCTCTGATGCCCCCAAACCATTATAGGCCATTGCCGAGGCCCTTGGTTTCCCACCAGGAATTGATGGTAAGACCCTATTGCTGAAGACTCCACATACTTGGGCTGCAAGGCCACTGAGCAATCCTGCTGGAACTGAGCTGATAAGTTCCTCTATGTAGACCAGATGACAGAAAGCTGGAAGAAGCCATTCTGTATGCAGTTCAATGGGAGAGAGAGAGAGAAATCACCAGTGAAGATACTCAACAGTGGACACTGCAAGCCTTAAGTTTTGCCAGCCAGGCCAAATGAGCCAACAGGTGCAATAGTGGCATGTCTGTCATAGTAGAAACCAACTGCCCTCTAATTGCACAGGAGGCCTGCTCCATGGGAGGAAGTGCATCCCTGATACTGGAAACCTAAAACAGGGGTAGTCATGAGCCCTAGGGGTATAACGTCTGCTGCTGTCTGGCTAAATGTATATACTATGCTTATCAAACTGCCCAGTAAGCACTTCTCTTAATGTTCATACCCATATATTAATGCTACTCTCACATTTGGTTAGAGAACCTTCTCTTTTCAGATGGCAGTGACCTTGTGATGACTCAGAAGGCATCATGGTGCTGGGAAGAAGTGACCGGAGTGCTCAGCACTACAATATCTCTATCACACCTTCCAAGGCTCAGGGTCCATTGCAGAAGAGGTGGCAGAAAGAATGGAAGAGCCAAAGGAAGGGTAGGACTCCTTACAACGTGCTCCTCCAGACACAAAATGGCCTGGATATCCATGACCTCACAGTGCCTGACACTACCTACACAAGACCATCATAACAGGAGGAAAAGATCATGACATCAAAATAAAAGAGAGACTGATTGAGAGGGGGAGGGGATATGATGGAGAGTGGAGTTTCAAAGGGGAAAGTGGGGGGAGGGAGGAAATTAGCATGAAATATTGTTTACAATCATGGAAGTTGTCAATAAAAAAGGGGGGTCTGGGAATGTACCTCAGTGGTAGTGTGTGTGCTTAGTATGCAAAAAGCCCTAGGACCCTAAATAAACAAACAAGAGTTCATTAGAAACTATCCCTGGAAGACTTGATAGCAGATTTACTAAATAAACACTTTCAAACAACTATCTTACAGATGTTCAGAGAACTAAAGGAAGACATGGAGAATGTCAAGAAACCATATATGAACAAGAAAGAAATATCAAGAGGAGGGCTGGAGAGGTGGCTTAGCGGTTAAGGTGCTTGCCTGCAAAGCCTAAGAACTCATGTTTGAATCTCCAGGTCCTATGTAAGCCAGACAATGTCACACATGCACACAAGGGGGTGCACACACCTGGAGTTCCTTTGCAGCTGCTGAAATCCCAGGCATGCCTATTCTTTCTCTCTCTCTCTTTCTCTCTCTCTCAAATAAATAAAAGAAAAAATATTCTACAGTAGAAGAATCTGAAGAGGCAAAAGAATTAAACCAAGTCTGGTGGTTCATGCCAGCACTCAACAGAGTGAGGCAGAGGGTTATAAATTCAAGGCCAACCTGGGCTCTATAAATAAATATGAGACTGACATGATACCTCCTGTGCTAATGAGGCACCTAAAATAAACAAACAAATACATAAATGTATAAAGAAATCAGAAAGCAAAGGGAAAGGTCAGCAAGCCCGAAGAAAGGACAAGGGAAATTACTGCATCTAAGGAACAGAGAAGTGACAAAGTCTAATCTGGGACATCATCACAAAGACTTGGCATGGCAGGAAAAGAGACACAGAGAATATTTGAGAAATACTAGCTCAAAGTGGCCTCTGGTTTTGTTTGTTTTTCTGTTTCTTAATATGTTTTATTTTATTTTTATTTATTTGACAGAGAGAAAGACACAGAAAGAGAGAGAGAGAGAGAGAGAATGGGTGCACCAGGACCTCCACCCACTGCAAACGAACTCCAGATGCATGTGCCACCTTGTGCACCTGGCTTACATGGGACCTGGAGAATCAAACCTGGGTCCTTTGGTTTTGCAGGCAAGCGCCCCAACCACTAAACCCCTCCAGCCCAAGATATATATATGTATGTGTATTTGGCAGAGAAAGAGGGAGAGAGAGAGAAAGAATGAATGGGCACACCAGGGCCTCCAGCCACTGTAAACGAACTCAGGACGTGTGCGCCCCCTTGTGCATCTGGCTAACGTGGGTCCTGGGGAATCAAACCTGGGTCCTCCATTAGTCTCTCTTTTAATTTGATGTCATCATCTTCTTCTCCTATCATGAGGGTCTTGTGTGGGTATTGCTAGGCATTGCGAGGTCTTGGATAGCGAGGCCAAATTCTGTCGGGACAGTTGTATGTAAGGAGTGATACCCTTCCTTTGGCTCTTACATTCTTTCTGCCACCGCTTCTGCAATGGGCCCTGAGACTTGGTGAGTGTGAGATGTTTCAGTGCTGGACACTCCTCCGTCCCTTCTTCTCAGCACTGTGTTGCCTTTTGGGTCATCCCAGTGGTCATCACCATCTGAAAAGCTTCTCTAACTTGAAGTGAGAGTAGCATTAATATATGAGTATGAACATTAAGTATAGTGCTTTCAGGGTAATTTGATGAGAGTAATATTTGTATTTATCCAGTCAAGAGCAGCCCCTAGGGCTCATGACCTCCCTTGCCATAGGCTTTTGATTAGGTTTTCAGTACCAGGCATGTATTCCCTCCCATAGAGTGGGCCTCCGGTCCAATTAGAGAGCAGTTGGTTTCCCCCAGAGCAGACATGCCACTATTGCACTCATTCGGTCATTTGGCCTGTCTGGCCAAACTTGAGGTTTCCATTGTCCACTGTTTTCACCACTGATGACTTCTGTCTCCCATACACTACAGCGTTTTTTCCAGCTTTCAGTTAGCTGGGCTATAGGGAGAAAGTTTTCTGCTCAGCACCAGCTTGATTTCTCAGTGGCTTTGCCTCACAGGCATGTGAAGCCTTCAGTATTAGGGTCTTACCATCTCTTTTTCATGGGGAACCAAGGGCCTTGGCAATAGACTGTAATGTTTTGGACACAACAGGGACCTCCCTGGCCAATGAATAACTGGAAGGTATCCCATCCCAGGCACTGAAAATTTTCTAGTAACAATTTTGGCTTCTGGATGTGCCATTATTTGAGAAGGTAGATTTTCTCATTTCTTATTCAGAATATCTTGAATTTTGATTGACCCTCCCCTCCCCCTGCCCTTCTTTTATACAATCTCTTCCCCTGACCTCACCTAGGCCTTTCCCCTCCCTGTAATCTGTTCTTCTACTTACATATTTACAACACCATCCTCTTAAGACCTTCCCTCTTCTCCCTCCCTTATAGTCTTTTTCTAGTTTTTGGGCCTCTGCTACTGATTTTTGGTTCCAGATTACACACAAGTCTATACATTTGTAGCTAGGATCCACATTTAAGAGAGAAATGTGATGTTTGGCTTTCTGGGCCTGGGTTACCTGACTGAGTATAATCCTTTCCAGATCCATCCATTTCCCTGAAAATTTCATAATTTCATTTTTCTTTACCACTGAATAGAATTCCACTGTGTAGATGTACCACATCTGTATTATCCATTCATCTGTGGATGAACATCTAGGCTGGTTCCATTTCCTAGCTATTGTGAATAGAGCCACAGTGAACATGGTTGTGCAAGTATCTCTAAGGTAGTGAGAAGAGTCATTAGGATATACGTCTAGGAGTGCTATAGCTGGATGATATGGCAAATCTATTTTTAGCTGTCTCAAGAACCTCCACACTGATTTCCACAATGGCTGTACCAGGTTACATTTCCGCCAACAGTGCAGAAGTGTTCCCCTTTTACCACATCCTCGCCAACATTTAGTCATTTGTTTTCTTGATTTTTGTGCATCCAGATGAAATTTTGGGTTTTCTTTTTCTGTTCCTGTGAAGAGTGCCATTAGAATTTTAATGGGGATTGCATTAAATGTGTAAGACTGACATTTTCACAATATTGAGTCTTCCAATACAAAAACATGGGAAATCTTCATTTCCTTGTGTCTCCTGCAATTTCTCCCTTGAGTGTTTTGAAGTTCTCATTATAGAGCTCCTTTACTTCCTTAGTTAAGTTTATTCCAAGGTAAATTTTTTTTTTTTTTGAGGCAATTGTGAATGGGAGAGATTCCCTGATTTCATTCTCTACATGTTTATTGTTAGTATATAGGAAAGCAACTTTTGTGTATTTATTTTGCATCCTGCTATGTTGCTAAAAGTGTTTATCAGCTCTAACAGTTTGCTGGTAGAGTTTTTAGGGTCTTTTACGTATAGAATCTTATCATCTGCAAATAGTGATAATTTTATCTCTTCCTTTCCAATTTATATCCCTTTTATAAGTGTCTCTTGCCTTATTGCTATAGCTAAAACTTCCAGTACTATATTAAATAAAAATGGGGACAGTGGACACCCTTGTTTTGTTCCTGAATTTAGTGGAAAAGATTCAAGTTTTTCACCATTTAGTATTATGTTGGTTGTAGATTTGTCATAAATAACTTTTATGATGTTGAGATATGTTCCTTTTATTACCAGTTTCTGTAATGCTTTTACCATGAAAGGATGTTGGATTTTGTTGAATGCCTTTTCTGCAGCTATTGAGATGATCATATGATTTTTGTTCTTCAGACCATTTATATGATGATTTGTGTTTATGGTTATTGATTTGTGTATGTTGAACCATCCTTGCATTCCTGGGATAAAGCCAACTTGGTCAGGGTGAATAATCTTTTTGATGTATTCTTGTATTCTGTTTGCCAATATTTTGTTCAGAATTTTTGCATCTCTGTTCATGAGGGAGATTGGTCTGTAATTTTCTTTCTTGTTCTTTTTTTGTTCTGTCTTTGCCTGGTTTTGGTATCAGGGTAATGCTAGCTTCATAGAAGGAGTTTGATAGAATTCCTTCCTTTTCTATTTTATGAAAAAGTTTAAGAAGCACTGGTGTTAGTTCTTCCATGAAGGTCTGGTTAAATTCACCAGTCAATCCATCTGGGCCTGAGCTTTCTTTAGTTGGGAGACTTTTTATAACTGCTTGGATCTCTGTACTTGTTATAGGTCTATTTAAATGGTTTATCTCATCTTGATTTAATTTAATTTCGGTAGGTCATATGAATCAAGGAAATCATCTATTTCTTTCAGACTTTCAAACTTAGAGGCATATATATTCTTCAAGTATGCCCTTATAATTGTCTGAATTTCTTTGGTATCTGTTGTAATAGTGCCTTTTTCATCTCTAATTTTATTAACTTGTGTCTCTTCTCTCTTTCTTCTGGTCAAAATTGCTAAGGGCTTATCAATCTTGTTTATCCTTTCAAAGAACCAACTTTGTTTCATTAATTCTTTGTATTTTTTGTTTCAATTTCATTAATTTCTGCACTAATCTTTATGATTTCTTCTTGTCTACTGCTTTTTGGTTTGCCTTGTTCTTCTTTTTCCAAGGCCTTAAGGTGGAGCATTAAATTGTTTATTTGTGAACTCTCTAATTTCTTTTTTAAAATTTTATTTATTTATTTGTGAGCAGAGAGAGATAGAGAGAAGAGAGACAGATAGACAGAATGGACATGCCAGGACCTCTAGCCACTACAGACAAATTCCAGATGCGCATGCCCCTTGTGCACCTGGCTTACATGGGTCCTGTGGAATTGAGCCTGTGTCCTTTGGCTTTGCAGGCAAATGCCTTAGCCATTAAGCCAGCTTTCCAGCCCAAACTCTCTAATTTCTTAACATAGGCACTTAGAGCTATATATTTCCCTCTTAGGACTGCCTTTATTGTTTCTCAAAGTTTTGGTATGTTGTATTATCATCATAATTTGATTCTATGAATTTATTGATTTCCTTTTTGATTTCTTCAATGACCCACTGATCATCCAATAGTGTACTGTTTAGTCTCCATGATTTTCTGTATGATCTATAGCTTTTCTTGTTGCTGATTTGCAGTTTAATCCCATTGTGGTCAGATAGAGTTCAAGGGATTATTTCAACTTTCCTATATTTGTGGATATTTGCTTTTTGCCCCAATATATGGTCTATTTAAAGAATGTTCCATGTGCTGCTGAGACAAATATATATACTACAGCATTTGGATGGAATGTTCTGTAGATATCTGTTAGGTTCATTTGTTCCATGACATCATTTAATTCAGATGTCTCTGTTTATTTTTTGCTGGGATGATCTGTCAATTGATGAGCATGGGGTATTGAAGTCTCCCACTACAATTGCATTTGATGTTATCTGTGACCTTAAGTTGAATACTATTTGTGGGATGAAACTGGGAGCCCCCATGTTAGGCATACATACGTTTAGGATTGTAAAGTCCTCCTGCTGGAGTGTTCCTTTTTTTTTTTTTTTTTTTTTTTTTTTTAGGTAGGATTTCACTCTAGCCCAGGCTGACCTGGAATTCACTATGTAGTCTCAGGGTGGCCTTGAACTCATGGCGATCCTCCTACCTCAGCCTCCCGAATGCTGGGATTAAAGGCATGCACCACCACGCCTGGCATGGAGTGTTCCTTTAATCAGTATAAAATGACCTTCTTTATCTTTCCTCACTAATGTTGGTTTGAAGTCTATCCTGTCAGGTATTAGGATAGCAACCCCTGCTTGTTTCCTAGGCCCGTTTGCTTGAAATACCATTTTCCATCCTTTCATCCTAAGGCGCTGTCTATCATTTATTGAGAGATGAGTTTCCTGGAAGCAACAAATGGCAGGATCCTCCTGTCTCAGCTTCGCAAATGCTGGGACTACAGGTTCGCTAACTCAAATTCCTGACTTAAGACCTTTTCTTTTTCTTTTTCTTTTTTTCATTAACAACTTCCATGATTGTAGACAATATCCCATGGTTATGCCCTCCCTCCCCCCACTTTCCCCTTTGAAACTCCATTCTCCATCATATCCCCTCTCCATCTCAATCAGTCTCTCTTTTATTTTGATGTCACCATCTTTTCCTCCTATTATGATGGCCTTGTGTAGGTAGTGCCAGGCACTGTGACATCATGGATATCCCAACCATTTTGTGTCTGCGGGGAGCACATTGTAATGAGTCCTACCCTTCCTTTGGCTCTTACATTCTTTCCACCACCTCTTCCACAATGAACCCCGAACCTTGGAAGGTGTGAGAGATATTGCAGTGCTGAGCACTCCTCTGTCACTTCTCAGCACCATGATGCCTTCTGAGTCATCCCAAGGTCACTGACATCTGAAAACAAAAGGTTCTCTACCAAAAGTGAGAGTAGCATTAATATATGGGTAGGAACGTTAAGAGAAGTGCTGAGACTTTTCCTTTTTAAAGCTTATGTAAATATTTAAATTTCCTTCTTAGTTTTGTTTTTATATGCTTTGATGCAGGGCTTTGCTGTGTGGCTCAGGCTGGCTTCAATCTTGTGCTTTTTTTTTTTTTTTTTTCTTTTTGAAGTGGGGGTCTTACTCTAGCCCAGGCTGACCTGATATTTACTATCTCATCTCAGGGGGGGTCTTTAACTCCTGACAATCCTTCTGCCTTAGCCTCCTGAGTGCCAGCCCTGTAGGCATGCTCCCCCACACCTGATTCCTGAGCATGTTTTAGCTGTATCCACAAACGTTTTCATTATCGTTCAGTTCAAGTCTTTCTCATTTTGCTTTTTTCTTTGAATCATGGATTTCACAAAAGTATGATTAATTTCTAAATATTTGGGGATTTCCCAGTAGCATTTTGTTGTCATTATTACCTTTTAAATCAGTTATGTATATAGTGTATATTCAGCCATGATGGTACCATTGTCACCCTTCTTCCTGTCATTGTCCCCCCCTTCCCTGGAGGATTGTGGGTGTTGCATTGTGGGGGTGGCCTTCAGTTATGGGGGAGAGGCAAAGTCTCTGTGCATAACGATCCAATTTATGGCTCTAACAATCTTTCTGCCCTCTCTCCCGCAAATTTCCCTGAGCCATGTTGGGTTCATTTTAGTCTATTTCAGAGACGGGAGGTCTCGGGAGCCTCTGTGTCTCTGTGTGTCTGATTCGGTAGGAGCTGAGTGTTCTCTGGGTCCATCTCCTTCACCCTTGTGCTGGTACCAGGTTCACCGAGAAAACAGCTCTCTTGCTCATTTCCCCACTAACTCTATGGCTTCAGATGGTGTCATGGTAAAGTGCGATGGGCTGATTCTCTCCTCAGGTTTTGCGTCCATCTGAAAAAGAGAAGCAAATTCTCCAAGGGAGAGTGAGGTCTGAGCAAGATACATGGCTACCCATTCTTATTTTAGAGAGAATTTAATAGGTGTAGGCCCTCTTGTAGTCCATTATTGGTGGGAGCTTGATAGTGGAGAGCAGGCTCATTTTTTGGACATGGTTCTGACTTGTTTCCCAGTTCCAGCTATGGGTTCCATTCCACTGAGCAGATCAGTTAGCCAAGTCAAGAGCAGTTGGTTTCCCACCACGGCTGAGTGCCGCTATTGCACTTGTGTGAGCATCACATCAGGTTGTTTGCTGCTGAGTAGCTTAGACCACGAGTTGCTTGGACACATGTTGGTCATTTTCCCCCAGCTGCTCATGTAACATCATCTGGCATTAGACAAGCTAACTAGGGATTGACTCTCTTCCAGTTTCCAGCCAGGTCACTCCATGTTCCATTCCAACAGCATATGGGTCTTTGGCAGTAGGGTCTTACCATTAACCTTTGGTGGGTCATCAAGTACTCGGACAGAATTCTGTCTTCTTTTGGGAAACCTTGTAGGTCTCTCTGATTAAGAGCTCATTGTGGATGTTACCCACACGATGGTACTGGGAGTTACAGGCCAGCACCAAGGGAGAAAAAGGAAGAAAAATATAGGTATGTAAAGGGAGAGAGAGAGAAAGAGAGAAACAGGAGAAGATTGAGGCTAGTCTTTATCAAACCCTCTCCAGGCCCCTGTGAATCAGGTATTGTCTCTTAGTACCTGATGAAGGTTCAGCTCTTTAGTTTGCCTTTCAGGATGTAGGATTTTATGGTACTGTTTCCCGTTTGTTGGCCCCCACACCACCCTTGCCCACCCCTCCCACCCACCATCCCTATTGTCCAGTCCCCTAGATGTTTATTTAAGACTTTTTTTTCATGGGCAGACTTGCTCGGTTAAGGGATGTTTTATGTGCTCTTGAAAGGAGCATTCAGTCTGCTGGGGTTGGGCCTGTTTCTCTGTAAATCAGGTGCATCAGTTTGGTTGTTTATATCTTCTACATCCTGACTGATTTTCTATCTAATCATTTCCACCACATAAAGAAGGTAATGGATTTTTAAAAATATTTTTTAAACCTTATTTTATTTATTTGAGAAAGAAAGGCAGAGAAAGGGAGAGGCAGAGAGAATGGGCACGCCAGGGTCTCCAGCCACTGCATTGAACTCGAGATGCATGTGCCACCTTGTGCATCTGGCTTACGTGGGTCTTGGAGAGTCGAACCCAGATCCTTTGGCTTTGCAGACAAACGCCTTAACCGCGAAGCCACCTCTCCAGCCCAAGAAAATAGATTTTTAAAGAAAGGCCTAACTAAAATCCGTGGGGGTTTGTACAAACACAAAAGAGAGGTTAAGAGTGAAAGAACAGAAATGTGTAAGGGTAATAAGAAAGCCAGAATGGGAACACCAACACCAGTCACAGGAGACTTCTGTTCAAAGAACAGAGGGCCGGGAAACAGCGCACAGGCAGTCGTAAGTGTACAGGGTACTCCCAGATGATGCATAGACACAGAGCTGAAGCTAAAGAACTGAATGAAGGGGCTGCAGAGATGGCTCCGCAGTTGAAAGTCCCTGCCACGTAAACATGAGGGGCCACGACCACCTGACTTCAATTCCCCAGCACCCACACAGCCACACAAACCTGCAATCTTGCTCTTGTGGGCCGTGGAGACCAGAGAATTGCTGGGGCTAGCTGACCAAAAAAAAGGGGGGGCAACTGAGAGAGAAATGCTGTTCAAGAAAATCAGAGACCACCTGGTGGTTTCCTCTGCTTGCTTACATACATGGAAAGGGTGTGTGTGGGCACATGTGCACCCATACACAAACACACTCTCTACATGCACATAGGCCGAAACAAAACAAAGCACAGACCCACCCACCCCAAAACCTAACAGGAAAGGTAAAATAGACAAACCTGCAATCATGGCTGGAGACTTCCAACACTCCTCTCTCAGTAATTAAAGTCTTCCAGCTTGGTCTTCAGCATGCCAAGGGAATGTGCACTGAGCCATATTAAACATACAAAGAACCAATGTCAGGAATGAAGACAGACACTGAAAATGTAAGGGGCAGGCAGTTAAAGGTGTTTGCTTGCAGGGCCTGACCACTACCCATGTGAAGTCACATGTACAAAGTGGTGCATGCACCTGAAGTTGGTCTGTAGGGTAGGAAGCCCTGGCATGTACATTCTAATAAATAAGTAGGCACATTTTGTTCGAGTAAAGAAATTATGAGGGGCATACTTTATTCCAATAATTAGCAACTCTGGGCCAAAGATGGGGCTCAGTAATTGTTTTGCATGTCCAAGGCCCTGGGTTCAATTCCCAGCATAACAGCAAAAATCAGTGGCCTAAGACAAAATGGACAAATTCCTTAAAATAACTGAAGTTGACATATGAATAGCTCTAGATTTACTAGAGAAAAGTGAGCTAAAAAAAAAACAAAAAAACTGGAGGGCTGGAGAGATGGCTTAGCGGTTAAGCACTTGCCTGTGAAGCCTAAGGACTCCGGATCCAGGCTCAATTCCCCAGAACCCATGTTAGCCAGATGCACAATGGGGTGCACATGTCTGGAGTTCGTTTACAGTGCCTGGAGGCCCTGGCGTGCCCATCCTCTCTCTATCTATCTATCTATCTATCTATCTATCTATCTATCTATCTGCCTCTTTCTCTCTGTTGCTCTCAATTAAGTAAATAAAAATAAATTTAAAAAAATAACAACCCTGAATCAACCTTGCATAGAACTTGAGGCTCTCACATTTCCTATCCACGTGACCCTCAACTAAGAACTCGGATCACAGGCTGGAGAAATGGCTTAGCGGTTAAGGCACTTGCCTACAAAGTGCGAGGACCCAGGTTCGAGTTCCCAGGACCCGCTTAAGCCAGATGCACAAGGTGGTGCATGTATCTGGAGTTCGTTTGCAGTGGCTGGAGGCCCTGGCGTGCTCATTCTCTGTCTCTACCTGCCTCTCTCAAATAAATTAAAAAAAATTTTTTTTTTTTTGTTTTTTAAAAAGAACTCTAATCACAAAACACGAATGACGAAGGCGGGAAGCTTTTGGTAGGATGGAAGCCAGCAGCTTCCTGAGATAATGCAAACACCTGCCACACACCTTGGGACATAGGATGGTCATCAGCCTTTTCCTTTTTTTAAAAAAGAGTTATTTATTAGAGACAGAGAGAGAGACTGAATGGGTATGCCAGGGACTCCAGCCACTGCAAATGAACTCCAGGCGCATGCGCCACCATACGTCTGGCTTACGTGGGACCTGGAGAATCAAACCATGGTTCTCAGATTTCACAGGCAAGTGCTTTAACCACTAAGGCATCTCTCCAGCCCAGCCTTTCCCTTTTGAGAAGCGTGGCAAGCGCCTGGGAGAAAGGAGGCATGCAGCAGGCGGCTGCTTGGCACAGGGGCACACAACAATGTTTGGGCTCCGGCCGATTTGCCCTCGCAGTACGACCTCCTGGCTCAAATGCTTAAGCGTGAACACCTCTCTGGACGGAGAGGGACCCGCTGAGTGAAGAATGGGGCCCGAGGAAACTCTGGAGACTAAAAGCAGATCTAACCACGTGAATAAACAGCCCATCGCGCATCACCGGGTAGACTATAGCGCGAAAGCTCTCCCCTCCATCACTGCCAGCCTGGTTTTGATTGTTAAGAGTTGCAATGCAGATTTTCATACTCGAATTTCCCACCGAGTTGGATCATTTCTCTGTTGATTAGTGTGGCGAAGGGGAATTGGCAGTCTGATGCATAGTAAATACATAGCAGATTTTAATAAAATTCTTTTGTCTTAACTTTTTTGTCGGAGATTGGTTTCCTATTATGAACAGCTCTGAATTTCCCAGTGTAAATCTCAAGGGTGGGGCATAGCTAGGTTGAATCACGGTGCGGAAGGTGGAACCAGACCCGAGTTATAGTAATTCTCAGGAATTAAATTTGCAGAAATGATACATATCCAAGTCAGAACATTAAGATGAGAAGGACTGTATAAATGCTACCAAAACTCTAACCCGGACAAGGCAAGCCCAACGCATTCCAGACTTTCCCCCATGTTTGAGACTACCCTGAATTCAGGCTCAAGCAGCTCCACCTTTCCTTTGACCTGGCTGGGAAAGGCAGGGCCTGTAGGATTGAACAATGGAGGAGAGCAAGCAAGACTGCTCTCAAGACAAGCTTACTTGACGGGAGCACTCGCCCATTTTCCCTAGCCAACGTGGGGAAGGGGGAGGGTGCCGCTCCGTCCACTCAGGGCCCCAGCCAGGTCAGCGGGATCGGGGCGGTTAGCTTGGGCTCAGCCTGAGCTCGCCGGGCCGGAGCTGAGCAGCTACCCGTCCCCAGGCCTCTTCCTTCTGGACGAGCCAACACCACAGCCACCTTCTCCTGTACTGGAAATACAGGACGTATCTGAAACCCAGCTGTATTTAGACTGTGCCAAGTACAACCACCTATTGTTTTCATTTCTTGTTGAAAAAAAATGACTCATTTTCCACAGATTTTTCCATTGTTTTATTATAAAAATCAACATTTCATTTGTTACAATTCAGCTTATTGTAATAATCAAAAAAGGGGTTTATACAAGGTATTTGTACACTTATAATTAAAGCACTTATTTTACAAAAGAGGGACGTGAGTAGGTGGGCAGGGGCTGGCCAAATGTTGGCCATTATAATATAAACACATCCTTGCAAAGCACCATCGTACCAAAGTCGATGTACAAGAAACACCAGCTGACTTTCAGACAGTGACAAAGGTTAAAGCTCGAGACACAACTGAAATCGCCAAGGATGAGCAGGTGAGAGCAGCGCCCGGTCCTTCACTTGCGGCCAAGGCCAGTCCAGTTTAAGCGCCGCGGTACCCTCTTTCCTCCCCACGGGCCCCACTACTGACTTCATGCTTCCCTTGCTGGGTCTTTTAATCCCCTCTCAAGTATTGACAGAAGTAGATACACATCGACACAGATGATATATCTACAACACCCCACCCCTGATTCTATTTTTATTTCAAAACAAAACAAAGGCCAAAATGGACAGTTAAGCCAAAGCAATGCTGTCTGCAACTCTGGTGTTAGCTTCTGGGCAAACCCTGAGTGATGACAGGCGATGCATTGTTCATGGGTTCCTGTGTTAGGCTCATCCTGTTTCTGGGTACAGTCAGCTGTAATTCTGTCTACAAACTCATGAGGATTTCGCTCCAGGAATAAAACTGAGACTGGTTTACAAATGCCTTATAATCAAACAACAACATTTACCTCCGTTGAAGGAGGCAATAACTTGATTCCAAGTCAGTACAATAGGTCCAAGTCTCCTCCCCTCTGCGTTCAGGAATAGCTTAGTCTATAGTAAGTCAGAGAACAAGCTAAGAATATAGATTCACAACTGACACAACGTGAAGGTCATCAAGGTATAATTTTATGTTTGAAGTCCAAAGCCCTTTTCTTTAACACAGAACTTCAAGTCAAGCTTTGACACTGTCATGAAGTAGTACCATCCCATATTTGGTATCAGTAATTCCAGAAATCATGTTTTTCTTAATCTATTTGAGGCTTGGGATAAGAAAAACAAGTCAAATTTCTTGAGTTTAAGACTTCTGACTGTCTTATGCAACAAGCAACTATTGACTTCTTGAGGATTCAGTCCTAGTCTACACTTGTGTATCATCTCACTTGTGGATCCCCAAATATTTGCCAACCAACAGAAGCCCCCACTCACATCTACACTCTAGACCAGCCACGACAGACGCTACAGACACCCTGACTTGATCATTTAGAGCAGGACACACTGGGAGTGTGAAAGACCCGAGCCTTTTACTTCTGAATCTTACAAGGATTCCTCTGCAGGAAATGAAACAACTTTATAATTTACATTTTTGTTTTTCAAGGCAGGGTCTCACTCTAGCCCAGGGTGACCTGGAACTCAATCTGTAGCTCCAGGGTGACCCTGAACTGACAATGATCCTCCTACCTCAGCCTGCAGAGAACTGGGATAAAAGGTGTGCACCACTATACCTGGCTAAAAACTATTTTTAGTAATCTAATTTAGGGCTGGAGAGATGGCATACAAAGCCAAAGGACCCAGGTTCAATTCCCCAGGACCCACATAAGCCAGATGCACTAGGTGGTACATGCATCTGGAGTTCATTTGCAGAGGCTGGAGGCCCTGGTGCACCCATTCTCTCTCTCTCTCTGGCTTTTTCTCTCTCAAATAAATAACTATGATTTTTAAAAAAAATCGAATCTAAGCACCCCACCTATTACAAAGAAGCCTGCTTGCTTGCAGAATGTGCCCCTGGTCTCTTTACAACTACCAGGTCGCACAGATGAGTGTTTCGGAAACAGGTAAGGTGAGCTCAGCTATCGACTCTCCTTGAAATAATCTTCCATTAATGAGCCTTCACAGTAAAACAACAAGACTTCCCCAAACCTCCTACCTAAAATAGACAGTGGCCAATTTTAAAACTTAAAATTTTGAATGAATTTCCAAAGGCATAATAAAAGGTTACACAAGGAATATCAATGCTGACTCGTTTGTTCCCTGTAAGTGTGTTCACACGCATGCTTTAAGGCAGACATATTCAAAATAAATGCTAGTATATTTACTTTGGAATTTATGGAATTTAATGAATTTAGAAATAACCTAATTTAAAACTCTTTGCATTTTTCCCAATTTGTGGTTTTTAAAGCTCATTTTCATTTTTCCAACGAAAGCTCTATGTTCAACAATCAAGACACAGTTTACTTAAGCTTAACTGTCCATGTAACCCGAGGACCCATAAATCTTTTCCAAATTTGACAGCCCTCCCACTTTTGAAAAGCACTCTGAGAAGCATTAGGAAACCAGCTTACTAACCGAGGAAGAGGATACTGAGGTTAACCTGAACTGCCTTCAAATAATTTCAAACAAATTGGCCCACAAATTAGTATTTTGCAAGACGAGGCCGCTGCCCTGGGCAGTGCAAGCACTGGGACTGAGACACAAGCAGCAAGGGCCCCTTCCTGTTCATACTGGGCGAGTTTCCCCACGGGAAGCCCGCCACAGAGGATGCGCATCGCAAATGTAAACACACAGGATTCTCACATTGCTACCTGGTTACTGCTGACCTTCCCGTCTTCACTGAGCACCAGGGGTCTGTGTGACACGGAGCAAGTCCCGTGTCCGCCCGTCTCAGACTGTGAGCACTTCGCTCCACCGACAGCTTCCCTGACTGAGGTGCGGCACACGGACGGGCGGCCGTGTACTCATGTTAAGAGCACGGGCACCTCATTCTTCTCAGCCCCCAACAAGGAGAACGTTATTGTGAAACTATTCATCTCCTTAAATAACTTACGTGTTTTCTAACTGCTTAACAGGTACGTCACCTCTGCCGAAATTCTCAATCCTTTCTTCGTTTTCTCTTATGTTCTAAAACCCAGAGAGGCCTTACCAAGACACAATGAAAGTATTTTACTCATTAACTAACCAGCAACTGTTAAGGCAAAAGTACCCTAGTTTTGAAAACAAGTGAACTTTTAGCAGAGCAGTGGTGGGCACGTGTGAAGCGCAGGAAGCTCACTGGCGGCCGTCGGGTCACCCACAGTCTGCCCTGGGCACAGTGGCGCTGCAGCGGCCCCGGCACGCGCGCGGCGGATGGCACGCCAGGGACGGCGCTCGAGAAGGGACGTGTGCTATTCCCCTCCAACTGAGTCCTGACGGCCGAGACGCTCATAGGTTGCCTCCTCATTCGATCCCCATTGTTAAATTTTTGAAATCATCTTACTCCATAATGGGATCAGAAGGAAAACACACAAAAATCTCAAGAGGTGACTGTAAGAGTACTCTGAAACAACCTAACATTCACAGTGGTTAACGGGATGACAACTCATGTCACACATGAGGAGGTATATGTGTAGATGTTGCAATAAAAACTGGTCTAAAGAATGCCACACCGGCAAAAATAGTTAATACAGAGGAAATCTAATAACAACAAATTATCATTTTAAATAGATTGTCTCGCACAAGAACACATTTAAATGTTTTACTAAAAAATATACACAAATTATTTTATGCTGTGATACTATATGCTGAAAGAACTGCAAGGATATATGATTAATTTATAACAAAAACACGATGGTTAGATTTGTAATTCTTAAGCACTGTGTGTATGTGTTGTAAAAATAAATTTAAACAAGCAGTAAAGCATCTTGGAAGAGCAATAGTATGGCTAACTTCTGACCGTTACGCAAAACCAGCAGTCAAATTGAAGCTAAGCCTGCTGGTGAACAGATATATGTTAAAATCAATCCCTAGTTTAGTCAATTCTACTAATTCTTCAGATTAGAAAAGCCTGAATAAGCCATGGCTCTTGGTAAATGGCCTACAAGTTGCTGGGGGAGGCAACAGGGTGAGCGACCTGGAGAAGATGTCACTAGTGATGGGGTGTGGGCTCTCGGGCAGGGACAGAAGACTCACACACAGCCCGTGTCCCTCAGGACAGACACGACACGAGACCTCGCCTACAACACCCGGGATGGAGTTTTACAAGCCTCTGAAACCACTAGATTCCTAGAGAAAACAAAGCCCTTGGCTAAGGTTAGTATGCTTTTTTTTTTTTCCCTTTCATGATTTTACCTGTTGGCCCTCAAATACTAGTGAACCTGAAGGCTATTAGGCTACTTCCAAGTCTCTATGGTTGCCACGCTGAGATGGACTTGATTTCTTCTTTTCCTTAGTTTTTGGTATCAAAAAAGCCACACATTCCTGGTCAGTGGTGCCTTTGTTATTCCTGTCTCCTTTGTACTCAGCCACTTCACTGGGTTTAAGGCATGCTCTGTGTATTTAGTTTGTAAAAATAAAACTTTTAGTACAAATTTATTTTTTATACAAACTTTTATGGCACAAGCAGCAAATGTGCTGTTTTAAGAAAATATAAATATCCTTTCTTCTGTACAAATATCTCCAGCACCCCCTCTCTATAATGTTAACTGTACATGGTCTGCAACACCCTTCTCTCGCAGCTCCCTCCCCCCCTCCAGATCTCAACCAGACAGTATTTACATTTCCCGGTGGAGGCGGTCAGAGGAGGAGGGCCCCGCCTCAGGAGGAGTCCGTGCACGGGGAGGGGGGCGGCGGGTAGAGGTGGTGGGAGTAACTCCGCTCTGTGTAGGGAGAGGGGGGGCAGCTCTCATAGTTCTCCTCGGCCGACAAGTACTGGCTTCGGGGCGTGGGCGGTGGGGGCACGGGCTCCGAGTCGTAGTTCAAGTCACTGGTGTAGCCCTTGGTGGTGGCTGTGGAGGTCACCCTGCGGCTGGGTGCGCAGTCGCTGTCACAGACGTCGGTGCTGCAGGGTGTGGTGGGGGGCGCGAAGTGGCGGTAGCTGTACGGTCTGTAGCTGGTGGGAGGGGATGAAGAAAAGCAGTTATTTTTGTAGAAAAATAACATTCCTTGTCAGAATTTGAGAAACCAGCCTGGAGTGGCGGCACACTCCTCTAATCCCAGCATGTGGAGGCAGAGGTACGAGGACTGCTGCGAGCTGAGGCCAGCCTGGGACTACAGAGTGAGCTCCACATCAGCCTAGAGGACTTTGAGACCCTGTCTTGAAGCCTCCTCCCCCTCCAAAAAGGCTGGGCTGGAGAGATAGATAGCTTAGTGGTTAGGCATTTGCCTACAAAGTCAAAGGACCCAGGTTCAGTTCCTCAGGACCCACATAAACCAGATGCACAAGGTGGCACATGGTCTGGAGTTTGTTTGCAGTGGCCAAAGGCCCTGGCGTGCCCATTCTCTCTTTCAAATAAATAAATAAAAATAAAATAGTAAACACCCCCAAAAGAAAACAACAACACGAAAAAGAATCTGAGAAACTAGGTGTGAGCTATAAGCTATAAGCTATTGCCGTTGTACAGACAGAGCCGGGGACACAGCTCTGTGGTCCTGGGCTTAATCCCCAGCATGGCAACAACACAGTAACTGCCCTCAACCCGTACAGACGAGGAGGCAACTTTCAACGGCACGCTGGCAGAGAGACAGCATATATACTTTTGTATCTGAAAACAGATACAACTAGAGGCAAATCAAAATGGGTGAAGTGAGAGGAGCGGAGATGCAGAGATGCACTCAGCAGAACCTCCAACGAGCTCTTCTCTCTTCAAGCTAAAGCACTATTACAGAGTAAAACACAAATATTCAAAACATCTGTGGGCTTAATGGTCATCTTTGGGAAAATATTACTCTCTTTTTTTTTTCTTTTGCAGTGCTTGGGATGGAACCCAGGGCCTCACACCAATCAAGTGCTCCACTACTGAGCTAACCCAAAGCCCCCCCCCCCTTTCATGCATTTCACAACCCCTAGGCTATAACCTAAACCTATCTTTATTGTAAATTTTTTGTGTTTGTTTGAGGTAGGGTCTCACTCTAGCCCCACCACGCCTGGCCTTTACGTTCTGACAAGATTTCACCAGTTATTCAGTTTCAGTGAAAGAATGGGTCTCAAACCTTAGCATTCTCAACATTTTTAACTGCTTCATCATCTGACAAACATGTTAATGTCTGAAGACTTCTTTTCTTTTATAGATAAAATACTATACAACCTAGACTATCAGCATAAGGGGAATATCCTATCCTATTATTGTTACTATTAGCAACAAGAAATTTTTATTTGGGAGAAACAGTTTCGATCTGTGCATATCAGCATTTTATGGCCATACCACACTGAGCATGTCAGCCTCAACTAATTCTCTGTGGACAGACGAGTAGAGAGACCTCAGAGTGGCATAACTGAACATCACAGTGACAGATTTTCTTTTTCTTTCTTTCTTTCTTTTTTTTTTTTTTCCTTCGAGGTGGGGTCTCACTCTAGCCCAGGCTGACCTGCAATTCACTACGGAGTCTCAGGGTGGCCTCGAACTCACGACAATCCTCCTACCTCTGCCTCCCAAGTGCTGGGATTAAAGGCATGCGCCACCACGCCCGGCACAGTGACAGATTTTCAATGCTCATTAAGGGACAGTGAATTTTCTAATAGATATGTCAAAGGCCTCATATACGTATCTGTCTTTTGAAGTCATCTACAGTTGGTAAACTCTAGCCTGGCCATCTTCTTAAGAAAAAGGCACCAAAAGAGAAATGTACCCATCCAGATAAAATCTGAACTAAACCAGGTGCAGTGGAGCATGCCTTTAACCCTAGCATTTTATAGGACCACCACCAATCCAAGACCACACAATGTTTTCCAGGTCAGCCTGCGTGAGAGCAAGACCCTACCTCAAACAAAGAAAACTATGTGACCTAAAATCCTGGCTTGCTGCTTTTCCTATATATACGTTCTAATTCTAAATACATTCAAGGTAGTTTCAGTTCGTATTTATCTCACAGACCAAGACACACAGATAAGCTTTCTGATTGCAAGAGAAGGGCAAACGCAGTAACAGCTGGTTACAATTCACACAATCAGTGGACATACAGTAATCCAGGCGTGAGCCAGCTGCTGCTGGAGAGAATGGGCTGCCCCACCAGGAGACTAGAAATCCCAGGACCTGCTGAGCAGGTTTCTCAGGAACCTTTCCTCAATGCTTTTGTTTTGTTTGTCTTATCCTTTTGTCCACACATGTAAAAGACTTGGTGAAATTTTCTTAGTAAAGTAAAGCTTAGTAAAATGTTTCTACTTTCAAGTAGGTCGAGGAGGAGGAAGCCCATTAAACAAAATTCTATTAAGTCCACATACAGGCCAAAATCTAAATAGAAAATAGAAAAAACAAACTGTGATGAATAAGAACTGTTTTACATTTACTCTTGTTTGCTTCAATTTGAATTAAATTATCCTTTTGTTTTGTTTTTCGAGGTAGGGTCTCGCTCTAGCCCAGGCTAACCTGGAATTCACTATGTAGTCTCAGGGTGGCCTTGAACTCACAGGGATTCTCCTACCTCTGCTTCCCGAGTGCTGGGATTAAAGACGTGCACCAGCACACCCCAGCCTAAATTACTATTTTTTTGTTGTTTATTTATTTGAGAGTGACATAGAGAAAGAGGGAAGAAGGGGGAAGGGGAGGGAGGGGGAGGAGAGAGAGAAAAAGAGAGGGAGGGGTGGGGGAAGAATGGGCACACCAGGGCTTCCAGCCACTGCAAATGAACTCCAGATGTGTGAGCCCTCTTGCGCATCTGGCTAACGTGGGTGTTGAGGAATTGAGCCTCAAACCGGGGTCCTTAGGTTTCACAGGCAAGCGCTTAACCGCTAAGCCATCTCTCCAGCCCTAAATTACTATTTTTTTTAATATTTTACTTTTATTTATTTATTTGACAGAGAAAGAGGGACAGAGAGAGAGAGAATGGGCGCGCCAGGGCCTCCAGCCACTGCAAACGAACTCCACATGCGTGTGACCCCTTGTGCATCTGGCTAACGTGGGACCTGGGGAATTGAAACTGGGTCCTCTGGCTTTGAAGGCAAATGCCTTAACTGCTAAGCCATCCCTCCAGCCCTTAAATTACCATTTTATTTTATTTTTTTGTCAACAACCTCCATGATTGTAAACAAAATCCCACTGTAATACCCACTTTCCCCTTTGAAACTTTACTCTCCATCATCTCCCCTCCTCTCAATCTCTCTTGTATTTTGATATCATGATCTTTCCTCCTATTATGATGGTCTTATGTAGGTATTGTCAGGCACTGTGAGGTCATGGATGTCTAGGCCTTTTTAAGTGAAACTTTAGATCCTTCTTTTGTTTTTAAAGTTTTGGACCCCTACTCTTTCTTTTTCTTTCTTTCTTTTTTTGTTTTTCCCAGAACAAACCTGCTGCAAGCAAATGAATCTTACAAAACTCACGAAACAATCAGTTTGAAGCCAAGCCCGTCCCAGCCATGACTACACTGAGAACCTGGGCATTTCTGTCAGCCCGTGTAAGGTTATCCAGGTCAATGTGACTGCAAGGAGACGCAGGATATGCGAGATGGAGAGAGGGCAGGGAGGCCTTGGATGGAGCAGCGCGCTAAGAGCAAGCTACAGGCCCGCCCAGTGTGCCTGGGCCTCATAAAGTAGACCCGTCTACTCCCCGCACCAACAGAAGTCACCCAGCCCATGTCACAGCGGTTACCAAGGTCGACTTTACTCTTCTGGCTTCTCTCAAAGTCTGGGCTCTGGATAACCTTGCCTCCTGCAAGATCTCACAACTCTACATCGGGTTTGCCCTCCTTTCCTGTGTTCATGGTATCAGTAACAGTGAGCCTGTGCAGGAGCCTGGTTTGGCATCAGTAACTTGGGTGGGTGGCCTTCTCTCAGAGCACTGCCAACGCCTAGGACGTCATTTTATTATGCTGAAAGCCAGTATTTGTGACTCTCTTGGAGCCGGCGCCAAGTGTGGTGGTGCATGCTTTACTCCCAGCACTGGGGAGGCAGACATAGGAGGATTGCCACGAGTTCGAGGCCACCCTGAGTCTACATAGTGAATTCCAGGTCAGCCTGATCTAGAGCGAGGCCCTACCTCAAAAATCCAAAAAAGTACAATAAATGAAATAAAATGGAGGTTGGGGAACTCTGGGTTGAGTGAGAAACTCCATTTCAAGGATACAGCTGGATCATCTAAGACAACGCTTGATGTTTTCCTCTAGCTTTGGCATGTATGTGCACGGCGTGTATACATCTGTACACACGTGCAGATACTACATACATGTAAAAAGTCTGAAAGGAAAAGATCTGTGGGAAGGGTTATATGATGGAAGGGGCTCTGAGAGTCTAATGGCTTTTAATGTTTCTTATCTCCTCCTCCTCTCCCCCGCACCTCTCTCTCTTTTTTTCAATGTAGTATCTCACACTAGCCCAGGCTGACCTGGAACTCCCTCTGTAATCCCAGGCTGGCCACAAATTCATGATGATCTTTCCACCGGTCACCTGTCTCCCATCTCCTGGGTACTGAGTGCTGGAATTAAAGGTGTGTGCCTATTCACTTTTTAAAAAAATATTATTGGGGAGGGGGGAATTGGTGCTCCAGGACCTCCAGCCATGGCAATCAAACTCCAGATGTGTGCACCACCTTGTGCACCTACCTGGCTTAAGGGGGTTCTCAGGAGTTGAACCTGGGTCCTTAGGCTTTGCAGGTAAGCGCCCTAACCTCTAAGCCATCTCTCCAGCCTCTATTCACTTTAAAAAATTTTTTTTAAAAGTTTTGTTTTTAGAAGTAGGGTCTCACTCTAGTCTAAGCTGACCTGGAATTCACTATGTAGTCTCAGGGTGGCCTTAAACTCATGGTGATCCTCCTACCTCTGCTGGGATTAAAGGCATGCACCTGGCTTCCCTGTTCACTTTTTGAGATCACTCCTGTTCACTAAGGCTTTGTCATGCTTATAACTGGAATACTTCTTTCTAATCACTTTCTATGAAAGGAGGGTATGTATTACCTGTAGGATCTATGTGTAGAAGGACTGTTTGAAGAGTAACCAAATTCCATAGTGTAATGTGATCGCTCTGTAGCAGGGGATGGTGGTGGGTTCAAAATCTAAAAGGAAAATTAAATATTAAACAAAAACCTATTCCAGATACAGACCAAAGACTCCCTTTCATTTTCTATCCCTTCATCTCTGTCCTCATTCCTCTAAAGTACATTAATAGAACAATTCTCCTTCCCAAAGAACTTCCTCAAACAGTATTTCCAGACCGTGGCTTCCCCTTCCTGAAAGCACAGTTTCATCATAGCTAGAGTTCAAACTGGTGAAAGAAAAAAACCTTGGTATCTACATGTCACTGGTTAAAATTTAGATAGCTAGGTTCTGACTTTTTGATGTCTATAAAAACATGACAGATATAGAAGGATTTCTAGGTGTACTTCTTTTAGGGGGCTGTGAAATAAAGGTTCTAAGTCTCTCAACCTATTCAGTGGTTCTATTCTTACTGGATGATGATTTTTACATAGTAAACTTAAACGACTGATTAATATGTAGCAGTGGTGGTCAACCTTTACTTGAACGTATGTACCTAAGCTCTACGTTTAAAGGCTTTTGCACTACCATCACCAAGCATCCACCCACACATAAATTAAGCTAAGACACCATGCACTTTATCACCGAGAGAAAGTCAAAGTGAAGGAGACTGCTTACTGTGGGGAAGTAAGTGCCTTTGGTGCTTGAAGAACTGCTCGACGATGCCCCTGTGACATGCGCACGGTCGTAGGGGGGCCCACTGCTTCCCCCCATGATGCTGAGGGAGCTTATCATCGATTTACCTCGAGACATTCCTGACACGAAAGGGAATAAAATGCAGAGACGAGTGAGATCCATGAAAATACATGAAATGACTTGACTCAACACCAGGATTCTGACTACCAATGACCAAGCAGTCTGACTTTTAAACACCCTATGCCCTCTTGTCCTAAAATTGGAAGCAGTTAATGGATAAAGGAAAGGAATGCTCTGGAGAAGTGAGCGGCTGCACTGACAGCTAGTCCAGGGTGAGGCGAGGCGAGGCGAGGCACCCTGCTGGGGAAGGACAGCCCTTCACAGAGCAGCCTCCAACCACCTGAGGATCTGAGGAGGAAGGGACCTGGAGCCTGCAGGCTACCACGCAGGGCAGGGGAAAGCCCAGGTCTGTTTAAACAGAAATGAAAGTCCCTTTTAGGGCATCAACACAACCCATGGAAGGTATTTCTTCATCCACTTGATGCAAATACCACTGAAATCAAAGCTAACTATGTTGAAGAAGGAATTCTCGATGTAGCTTCCCATGTTCCTACTAAAAGTAGCTCAGTAACAAGGGAAACACTGTTATTTACAGCTTAACTATTACATCAGTTCACTTAGAGTTACACTGAGAATGAGTTCCTAGTTTCAAGGGACCTACTTTCAAAGTTTCAAAGACTTCAGGCTTCCCCATGTCCATAGACAGGCATGTAGAGCAAGCTCAGCCTTACCTGAGGACACTCTTGTAACTGAGCATGGTATGTTTTTCTTTTTTTTGTTTTTCGAGGTAAGGTCTCACTTTAGCTCAGGCTGGCCTGGAATTCTCTATGTAGTCTCAGGGTAGCCTCAAACTCATGGTGATCCTCCTACTTCTGCCTCCTTAGTGCTGGGATTAAAGCCTTGCGCCACCATGCCCGGCAAGCATGGTGTTTTATTTGTACACAATAATTAGAATATACTACTAAAGTTGTGAAACACTGAAAAAATAACTATTCTTCCCTAGAGTAACACAGCCCACCAAGGCCAGAATTTCTGCCTGCTTGGCTGTGCCTAAACCAGCCCACTGTTATTCACAGCTCCCACTTTATTTATTTATTTGACAGTGAGTGTGTGAGAGAGAGAGAATGGGCACTTTAGGGCCTCCAGCCAATGCAAGTGAACTCTAGACGTATGTGCCACCATGTGCATCTTGGCTTACATGGATTCTGGGGAGTCAAACCTAGGTCCTTAGGCTTTGCAGGCAAGCACCTTAAATGCTAAGCCATCTCTCCAGCCCCATAGTTACTACTTGGAAACAGAGGACAGGATAACCTTTTGTCATTTACTGTATTTTTAAAAATATTTATTTGGGAAAAAAAAATTATTTGAGAGAAAGGGGCAGGAAGAGAATGTGTGCACCAGGGCTTCTAGCCACTGCAAACTCAAAATGCATGTGCCTCTTTGTGTATCTGGCTTTACCTGGGTATTGGGGAATCAAACTTGGGTCCTTTGGCTTTGGTGGCAAGTGCCTTAACTGATAAGCCATCTCTGCAGCCCGTCACTTACCATTTCTAAGTCTCTGTCTGCAGAAGGAAAGCTTATCTATTTTTTTGACCTCCTTTTTATTCCTAGGCTCAACAGTCCTAGGGTTCCTGTGGTGAAATGAAGAGACTGGGCTCTGAAGTGTTCACACAGTGCTGGCTGATCCATATGTAGCTGCACACCTCCAGAGTGCAGATGAAAGGTTAGGAGCCAGCACATGTGTTTGCTTTCAATCTTTTAGAGCAATTTCTATCAAGCTATACCCAAGGCCTTCTGCATAAAGAGATGGTGTTAAAGTAAAAAAAAAAAAAAAAAAAAAATTTGGATCCAGGCATGGTGGTGCACACCTCTAATCCCAGCACCTGGGAGGCAGAGGTAGGAGAATCACTGTGAGTCCAAGGTCAACCTAAGACTATGTAGTAAATTCAAAGTCAGCCTGGGCTAGAGTGAGATCCTACCTTAAAACAAATCAAACAAACAAACAAAATTGTTCTAACAATTTCCTTGAATCCAAAGTAATCAGTTTGAAAGAGACGCTAGACAGTGCCATGTTTCCCTAATGCAAATCCTGTGATCTTGCCAGAACACTCACCTGGAAGAGATCCCGACAGGGAGCCTGGGTGTGGCACGTAGCCAAGGGGCACAGAAGCTGGTCCATGAACCACATAGTCGTTAGTCATGGTTTCCCCATCTCCTTTCATACGTGGACACAGCGTCCTCTGGCAGATAAAGTATATGGTTCCAGACACAAAAATGGTGACGATTACTCCAATAACTGAACCAACCGTGTTGGTGGCCTGTGGTGCTGGCTCTTCAGTTGGGTCTAAAACGGAGAACACCGTCCAGTTATCTGATGGAATACAACTGCACAGTCGAGCAGAATTCCAGAGGGATAACAGTCACACATGAAGACATGCATTACTAAGCTGAGCACCCAAACGTGTTTCTTCTTTTATGGACAGACCTAGACGAGTCACCAAATATTTCAGATGGAATACGAAGTGGTGAAGAAGTTGAAAGAGCACGGGGCACAGGTTAGCGCTGAGATGTTTAGTGCTGTTCAACAAACGCAGCAAGTACAGAGGAATGTAGGCCTTCAGACCCGCCCGTGGCTGCCTGAGAGCAAGAGCATGGCTCTCTTAATGCCTGATTTCCAGAGGATTCACAGAGATAGGAGAAGCCAAAACCCTAAGGGGATCTTGCCCAGGACACCCATCTTTTTGGACCCTGGGCTACCTGGGCTTTCAAAAAGCAGAGGACATTAAGGTCAGTGGTAAAGCAAAAAAAAAAAAAAAAAAAAAAAAGTTCTCAAGTTTAGAGCTTTTCTCTTCTCTTCAGAAAGAAAATTCATCCATTCTGACTAGTTTATATATAATCTCAAATTAAATAGTTCGTATTTTCTCTTATCTAAGATTCCCTAGTCACACAGCTAAACTCAACTTTGATAAAGAAATGAGCAACAGGGCTGGAGAGATGGCTTAGTGGTTAAGCACTTGCCTGTGAAGCCTAAGGACCCCAGATCGAGGCTCGATTCCCCAGGACCCACATGAGCCAGATGCACAAGGGGGCGCACGCGTCTGGAGTTCGTTTGCAGTGGCTGGAGGCCCTAGCACGCCCATTCTCTCTCTATCTGCCTCTTTCTCTGTCTGTCTGTCACTGTCAAATAAATAATAAAAATGAACAACAACAACAAAAAAGAAATGAGCAACAATGACAGCTGTTACTTTACAGGGGCTGCCAGTTACAAACTGAGTTTGTGGAATCTGAGCCATACACTCACACTGCTTGCTAGCAACCATCTGATCTTTTCTGCTCTCTTCTAGCACCTGGGTATTCCTTTACAATGCTAAGCTTAAAGAAATAGTTAATATTCTTGCTCCACACTGCTGGTCTCTGGTCACAGGTTTGCTCTATCACCATTTCATGGAAATGACCTGGCAAAGGTCAAGTTCTCCTACTTACTACATTTCATAAACTTCGTCTTACAAACCTCACTACACACTCAATTCTGCTGACTCCTCTTCTTTTCAAAAATATATCATCAGCATACTTCTGAGACACATTACCAGTTTTACTATTTTGTGGTTTTTCTTGGGGGGGGGCAGTCTCATGTAGCCAGGGTTGGCCCCAAACTTGCTATGTAGCTGAGGACTCTGAGCTCCTGCACCTCCCATATGCCGAGATGGCAGGCACGTACTCAGTCCAGTTTTACGAGTTTTGATTATTCCTTATCTGCTCTCAATTGATCATAAGTGCTTTCCTGAGTTCTAACTACCATCTCCTAGTTTTGTCCTCTGCTCTATTGGGAGATTTCATCTGCTGTCACAGCTTTAATGCCATGAAGTTAAGAGTGCTAAAACACCCGCGAGCCACACAACAATTTCCTGACAGCTGAACTGGGAACCTTCAGTGCAACGCGACCCAAGCAGAACCTCGTCTGTTCTCTCTCCCCCACAACACAGGTGAAGCAGCCCACTTTGGGACAATCAAGACTCACACATCCTGTGGCAGACTATGGAGAGCATGCCTATCTAAAGCCTTGACGTTAAAAACAAAACAGATCAGCAAGCATGGCTTTAACCCACCATTCCTCTCACTCCAAGGTGCACAGCTCCTCTTGAATGCCCTACTCAATGACCCGGGCTTGGTGAGATGCCATGTCAAACCTGCCAGCTGTGTCTGAGCACCCACCACCCGCCCCTTTTCTTTCAAAGTAGGGTCTCACTCTAGCTCAGGCTCACCTAGAACTCACTTTGTAGTTCCAGGTTGGCCTGGAACTCAGGGCACTCCTACTGCTGCTGGGATTAAAGGCATGTGTTGGTTGCCACGCCCAGTCAGTCCTTTTAACTCTTTCTGAAATCTACTCCTTCACCACCACTGCTGTTGAGTTAGACCTTCGTACCTTCTGTTGGAACCACAGTAACCTTCTGAACAGTTTTAAATTACAGACTGCAAGTAATTATTAGATGGTGAAAACAAGTTACAAGGGTATAATCAGTACTTAACAAAAGAAACAGAAAACATCTGGATGAAGCCTATCCCATACACACGGGTGAAGACTGCTGTGTGACTCCAGTGTCTGGGTGGTTGGTACATTCACAGCTCTATTTTCTTGATGTGGTTCATGGAAGTTTGAAAATGATCGGCCTATATATAATCTTTACCTCTACTACATTTGCTTGTTAGCTTCTGTTTTCATTCAGTCATGACAGTCCTTTTCTTAAAATTTTCAGCGACTCTCCATGGTGAACAGAATTCTGACTAGGATTTGTAGAAAAAACAAAACAGGCCCCCTCCCCCCATGATCTTCTACTCTTCTACACTGCTCTTCTCTGGTGATACACCTCAAGCTTAAAATGTGGCAATCACATTTACACACAGCAGTTTCCAAATGTGCCTGGATTCACTCCTTTCTGTTGTTGAACACAATGCAATATCTCCTTGTATCTGCATAATACACATTTTATTAATGAATACTCAATCTTTATTTTTGTTTTATTGTGCCATTCATTCATTCATGATGGGATCTCAAGTAGGGCAGGCTGATCTTGAACTTGTTATGTATATATAGTCAACCCAGTACTTGGGAAACAGAGGAATGAGGATCAGTGAGTTCAAGGCCAGCCTCAGCTACACAGTGATTTTGAGGCCAACCTGGGCTACATGATACCCTGCCAGACAAAACAGGAACAACTTTGTGCTAAGTGGTATGAGAATTCTTGGAGGACTCACCATGGCACAGAGCAGAGCACTTAGCATAAGGGAGTAAATGCTTGCTGAAAGAGTTGAAAGGAGTCCTGAAAATTCACCTGACCTTTCTAAATCACATCCCCATTTTGCAAGAGCAAACCTGACTTGTGCTGAATCCTACTCACAATGATGTTTAATGGTTATGGACTTTGAAATAAGTACAGGCTGTTCAACAACTGTGTCACTGTGTCTCCAGGGATACACTGGTCCAAACAGCTTCAGGTTACTTCTTAAGAAAGCTCTTAAAGCCAGGAGCAGTGGCACATACCAGAAATAGAAAGATTGTAAGTTTGAGGCCAGTTTATAGTAAATAGTGGGTTCCAGACCCACCTCAAAGAAAGAGAAAGAAGTCAGTAAGGGAAGGCTAGCTGGCTCCTAGTTCTTCTAACCAGTGTGAAAGTTAAGAAATATTTCAAGGGGAAGTGAGATGGCTCAGTGGTTAAAGGTGCCTGCTTACAAAGCATGAAGAGCCTGATTCAAATCCCCACTACCGACATAAAGTCAGATGCACAGTGGCACATATGTCTGGAGTTCATTTGCAGTCGCAGGAAACCCTGGAGTGTCCATCCATTCATTGCTTCCCTCCCTCCCTCTTCTCTCCTTTGCTGCTGTTTCTCTTAAATAAACAAACTATATATAAAAGAGATGTTTTCAGAGAACAATGGGAGAGAATTAAACATAAACTAATTTCAGAAATGAAGTTCAGACCACCAGTGAATTTGTATATATCAACATTATTTGAAAATCTTGTGACTTTAGCTGTGGCAGAACAATTCTTTTCTGGTGCTATACTTGATATTGCTGGCATAAGAAAGCTATCTTTAAGGAATTCACAAACACACAAAAAAATCTCCAGTATAAGTAACTAGCCTAACACTAATCTTTGTACTAAAGAAAACTTGATTAAAAACAGCAAGAAATTGACAAAGTATTTTTCAAATGCTACCCTAAGAATGAAAAGGGGGGGGGCTAGAGTAGGAGGATCATCCTGAGTTCGAGGCCAGCCTGGACTACAGAGTGAGTCCGCTGGATGAGACCCTGCCTTGAAAAAAAAATTAAATTTAAAATAAAATTTAAAAGGTCTTATTGCTACTTACAACAATCCAGTTCATCAGATTTGTCACTGCAATCCACATTATGATCACATTTCTTGTGCTTTCCAACACACTGACCATTGGCACAGCGGAACTGATCAATTAAACAAAGCACTAGAAAAAAATGCAAATAGTTTTATTTTCATCACGTAATGCCATGTTCTACCAAAAGTTGCTCTCTAAGTACAAATAAAAATTAATAGGGGGTTGGAAAGATGGCTTAGCAGTTAAGTGCTTGCCTGTGAAGCCTAAGGACCCCAGTTCAAGGCTCGCTTCCCCAGAACCCACGTAAGCCAGATGCAAAAGGTGGCACATGTGTCTGGAGTTTGTTTGCAATGGCCAGAGGCCCTGGCACACCCATTCTCTCTCTCTGCCTCTTTCTCTGTTTGTCGCTCTCAAATAAATAAAAATAAACAAAAAACATTTTAAAAAAAGTTACTAGGGGGGCTGGAGAGATGGCTTAGCGGTTAAGCGCTTGCCTGTGAAGCCTAAGGACCCCGGTTCGAGGCTCGGTTCTCCAGGTCCCACGTTAGCCAGATGCACAAGGGGGCGCATGCGTCTGGAGTTCGTTTGCAGAGGCTGGAAGCCCTGGCGCGCCCATTCTCTCTCTCCCTCTATCTGTCTTTCTCTCTGTGTCTGTCTCTCTCAAATAAATAAATAAATAAAAAATTAAAAAAAAAAAAAAAGTTACTAGGGGCTGGAAATGGCTTAGCGGTTAAGGTGTTTGCCTGTGAAGCCTAAGGACAGACCCTGGTTCAATTCTCCAGGACCCATGTAAGTCAGATGCACAAGGGGGTGCATGCGTTTGTCTGCAGTGGTTAGAGGCCCTGGCATGCCTATTCTTTCTTTCAATCTGCCTCTTTCTCTCAAATAAATAAATAAATAATGTATATATAAAGTGACTAGGCCTTAGGTATCTCATTATAGTAACAAAATTCTGATTAAATCTGGAATGCAACTAAGCTCACCACTCATTACACCATCAACACACATCAGTTGTGTGTGTGTGAGATAAAGCAATTAGTAACATGCCATTGGATTCATGATATGGTCAAATGTGAAACACAAAATCTACTATTAAGCCAAAGCACCACACTCAATTTTAAACAACCTGATGAAAAAGAATATATGCAACCACTGAGGAATTCTGGGTACCTTCACAGTTCTTCTCATCTGACTTATCCTGGCAGTTTGCATCTCCATTGCATCGAAGGGCACCATCAATGCACTGCCCACTGGCACACTGGAACTGGGACTCTGAGCAGACAGGACAGTTGAGCTCATCACTGTGGTCTTCACATTCAGTGAACCCATCACATCGCCAAGCTACCGGGATACAGTCAATTTCCCCGGTGAAACAAGTGAACTGCTGAGGAGAGCACGTTGGGGGTTCTTCCAGTGCACATGGAGAGAGAGCAACAAAGCACACTCATGGTCACACAGTGCTAGAGACACGTGCAGCTCGTTACATGACACGCAGCACTTACCACAAACATGGCCTGTGAACTACGCAGACGTCTCAGACTGTGATTTGAGTAGGATTACAGTACGTACAATCCATTCTGGTCTCATATGTAACCAAGGAATAGTAACTATAACCAACCTCCAAATATTGTAATGCAAGCCTAGAATGTATGTTTGTTATCTCTAAAGTTCTCAAAAATTGGTTCACAATCCCCTGAGGATTCCTAGTACAGTACAACTTTTCAGTGGATCTACTGTAAGAATTTTTTAAACATTTATTTATTTATTATTTGCAAGGAGGGACAGAAATAAAAGAGAATGGGTTCTTGCAAATGAACTCCAGACACATGCACCACTTTGTGCATCTGGCTATACATGGGTACTGAGGAATCGAACTCAGGCCATCAGGCTTTGCAAGAAAGGCCTTTAACCACTGAGCCATCTCTCCAGCCCAGAATTATACTTTTCAATTTTTATTTATTTTTGTATGTGTATGCACACATACTGATACTCTAGGGCCTATAGATAATCATAGTTATTTACAGTTAAGTATTTGGTAGGAATTTTTAAAAGTGAACCTACTACTTCAAAAATTTTATTGACACCTAATTACAACACTGGGGATTTCAATCAGAAATGTGAATTTTGGAAGACACGTATCTAGCCAACTGTAAACTTGACAGATTTCTCAGCACCTGAAGCTTTTTCTCATGTGATGCGTGTTAACATTTAAAAAAATGTGATTTTTTTTTTGATATTGTATAATGAAACAGATCTGGATAAAGTTTTGGAACTGTCAAGAAATAAGATGAAAGACTGTAAAATCATGCCTGGGTAATTCTTTGTTTTTTGAGGTAGGGTCTCACTCTAGCTGAGGCTGACCTGGAATTTACTATGTACTCTCAGGGTGGCCTTGAATTCACAGCAATCCTCCTACCTCTGCCTCCCGAGTGCTGGAATTAAAGGCATGTGCCACCATGCCCGGCTTATGCCTGGGTAATTCCACTGAGGATAAGGTAGGTCAGTTCTGCTGAGTTTGGTGCCCTTCGCCTGTAAGCCCACCAACTAATAAGCTGGGCAAGAGGATCAAGTTAGGGGTCAGAATGGGCTACTTTAGAGAGAACTTGTCTCAAACAACAAAAATCAACTCTCTGGTGTGGTGAGGGACCAAGACAGGGTCTCTGTAGCCTAAACTGGCCCATACAAGTTCTGGGATTACATGAGTTGCTATACCAAGCTTCTTATTCTTATTTTTCTAATGATTAATTTTTAAAATTTTATTTATTTATTTGTAAGGGGGAGAGAGAGAGAGAAAGAGAGAGAACAAAACAGGGAGAATGGGCATGTCAGGGCCTCCAGGCACTGCAAACGAACTCCAGACACATGTGCCACTTGTGCATCTGGCTTACATAGGTCCTGGGGAATCGAACCTGGGTCTTTCAGCTTCACAGTCAAGTGGTGCAGGCATCTGGAGTTTGTTTGCAGTGGCTGGAGGCCCTGGCACACCAATTCTGTCTTCTCTCTCTTTGCTTGCAAATAAATAAAAGGACAGAACTAAAAAGGATAGACTACTTAAAGCTTGCTGCTTTTATTACTATATTAGGACCATTTTTTTTCTTTTATTTTGTCTGAGGCAGGTTCTCATTCTAGCCCAGGCTGACCTGGAATTCACTATGTAGTGTCAGATGGCCTCAATCAAAGTCAAAGCGATCCTCCGCTGGGATTTTAAAGGCACGTGTCACCATGCCTGGCTCCTTTTTTCTTGAGAAAGGATTTTGCTGGCTTTGTATTAGAGGGAATTTATTTCTCTTAGCCTGCATTACAGGTATGTGGACCACACCACACACCTTAAAACAGAATACTACAGACTGGAAGTGAAACATTTTACCTACAGAATTTAAAGTATTATTTTATTAGAGTCAACAAGCAGAGTAGATCATGTGGAGCATTTAAAAAGATAAAATGCAATCTATGTAGCTTTCATTGAAGATAAGGACAGGTAAGTGTTAACTAGTAACATTAGTCTGAACTATACATCATGCAAATTGTGGTAACAAGTGCTGAAAGGTCAAAGAAAGGAAGTGCAGGTGTCTCCGAGCCCTGGACACACACTCTTAAAAACGACAGACACACGCAGAGAAATACAATACTGCAATTTCACAAGCACACAGAAAAAAAAAAAGAACAAGCCACAGTGGTTATCTGAGTCTACAACCCCAACAAAAATAGTGAGTGAATAAGTTAGGAAGAAACACAAAATAAGATGGATAGGTAAAACAGATTTAAATCTTATATTTCATTTACCTTCATTATAAAATCAATATTAACCAGGCATAGTGGTGCACGCCTTTAATCCCAGCACTTGGGAGGCTGAGGTAGGACTGAAGTTTGAGGCCAGCCTGGACTAGAGCAAGACCTTACCTTGAAAAATGAAAAGGAACCCCCCCCCCCCCCACAAAACATTAAGGGCTGGAGAGATGGCTTAGCAGTTAAGCGCTTGCCTGTGAAGCCTAAGGACCCTGGTTTGAGGCCTGATTCCCCAGGACTCACGTTAGCCAGATGCACAAGGGGATGAATGCGTCTGGAGTTCGTTTGCAGTGGCTGGAGACCCTGGCGTGCCCATTCTCTCCCTCCCCCTCTGCCTCTTTCTTTGTTATTTTCAAATAAATAAAAAAATATTTTTTATTTATTTATTTGAGAGCTACAGACACAGAGAGAAAGACAGATAGAGGGAGAGAGAGAGAATGGGCGCGCCAGGGCTTCCAGCCTCTGCAAACGAACTCCAGACGCGTGCGCCCCCTTGTGCATCTGGCTAACGTGGGACCTGGGGAACCGAGCCTCGAACCGGGGTCCTTAGGCTTCACAGGCAAGTGCTTACCCGCTAAGCCATCTCTCCAGCCCTCAAATAAATAATTTTTTAAAAAACATTAAATTACAAAGACCTCAGTCAAATGTTTACTGAAGTTTTTTTTGGAAAAAAGCCAGATGTGGTGTCACACACCTTTAATCCCAGCACTTGAGAGGCAGAGGTAGGAGGACTGCCATGAGTTCGAGGCCACCCTGAGACTCCATAGTGAATTCCAGGTCAGCCTGAGCTAAAGTGAGACCCTACTTTGAAAAACACCCCAAAAAAAAAAATCTTCCAAGGATTGTAGTACATAATAAAATATGATTCAGCACTGAGAAAGTGCTGACACACTCGACTGTAGTATTAGATTTCAAAGCACATTATGCAAGGAAATCTAAAATCAGAAAAATTACATGCCATAATTGCACTGAACTAAGATCAAAAAACGACTGCACAGGGATAACTAAAAATGAATGTTTTACTTTTGGACAGAACTGATTACTGGGGGACACAGGGTCAGAGTCCCTTCCTTCCTTCTACCTTTCTGTTCCTCTCTCCCAGGGGACAGTGCAGACAGAGACCCAGTACACAGCCTCGGCCACCTCACACTTGCTGTGGCAAGGGCTAGGATTACATGTGATACCATGCCTGGCTGAGACGTTTTCTTTTCCTTTTCCCTTTAAAATTTTTTGAACATATATTTACTTACTTACTTATTTGAGAAAGAGGCAGATAGAAAGAGAATGGGCACACTAAGGCTTCTAACCTTTGCAAACAAAACAAACTTGACACATGCACCACCATGTGCATCTGGCCTATATGGATATTAAGGAAGCCAACCTGGGTCCTTAGGCTTCAAAGGCAATTGCCTTAACCACTAAATCATCTTTCTAGACCCCTTTTAATTTTTTTAAAAAATATTTTTATTGATTTATTTGCAAAATGAGAAAGATAAAACAGAGAGAATGGGCACGCCAGAGCCTCTAGGACTGCAAACAAACTACAAATGTGCATCTGGTTTTATATTGGAACTGAACCTGGGCTGTCAGGCTTTGAAAGTAAATGCCATTAACCATTAAGCCATTTCCCTAGCTCAGGATTTACTTTTTAAAGCACTCTTCTATGGAAACGCACAACTTTTTACTGTGCTAAAAATATGTAACATAAGATTTACTGATGTAACCTTTTCAAGCTTTGTGGAACTGAATATGCTTATATTCTTAGAAATTCTTTTTAAATTTTTAGCCATTTGTACATGACAGTATGAATGGGCGCGTGTGCCATGATGTACGTTTGGAGTATGAGTGGGCACGTGTGCCATGGTGTACATTTGGAGTACAAATGGGCACGTGTGCCATGGTGTAGGTTTGGAGTATGAATGGGCACGTGTGCCATGGTGTACGTTTGGAGTATGAATGGGCACGTGTGCCATGGTGTACATTTGGAGTATGAATGGGCACGTGTACCATGGTGTACATTTGGAGTATGAATGGGCACGTGTGCCATGGTGTACATGTGGAGTATGAATGGGCACGTGTGCCATGGTGTACGTTTGGAGTATGAATGGGCACGTGTGCCATGGTGTACATGTGGAGTATGAATGGGCACGTGTGCCATGGTGTACGTTTGGAGTATGAATGGGCACGTGTGCCATGGTGTACATTTGGAGTATGAATGGGCACGTGTGCCATGGTGTATGTTTGGAGTATGAATGAGCACGTGTGCCATGGTGTATGTTTGGAGTATGTTTAATGGGCACGTGTGCCATGGTGTACATTTGGAGTATGAATGGGCACGTGTGCCATGGTGTACGTTTGGAGTATGAATGAGCACGTGTGCCATGGTGTATGTTTGGAGTATGTTTAATGGGCACGTGTGCCATGGTGTACATTTGGAGGTCACAATCTTTGGGGTGCTGATCCTCTCTTTTCACCTTGTTGGAGTCAAGGTCTCTCTTATTTTTGCCACTGAACGGCCCATCTAGCTGTCTCCCATTGCAGCAGGCACATTGGGATTACAGAGATGTACGCACCTTCTGTCTGGCTTTAAATGAGGACAGGGGGCTTGAACTTGGGCAGGCAGGCTTGTGGATTAAGTGTCTTTAACCACGAAGTCATCTCCCCAGCCCTGCAATGTTTGGCTTTTAAGATTTTGCTTAATTACTTATTTTCTGAGCCAGGATCTCACTAAGTTGCCCAGCCTAGCCTTGAACGTGTGATCCTCTTGCCTTAGCCTCTCCGGGGTGCTAGGATTACAGGCGGACGACTCCACTCCCAACAGTGATCCAAGTCTACTCTATTTAAGGCAGCAGAGTTTGACTTTCACTGTGCACATGTCTGGCCTCTGCAGAAAGTGTACCCAGTGTTGACTCTCTTCTAAACGTAACTACCATTCTGATTAAGAGTGTCATCACGTACTTTTGCTTCTTCTTGAAGTTTATTTCATTATATGTAATATTTTTTTTTAATTTTATATATTTATTTGAGAGCGACAGACACAGAGAGAAAGACAGATAGAGGGAGAGAGAGAATGGGCGCGCTAGGGCTTCCAGCCTCTGCAAACGAACTCCAGACGCGTGCGCCCCCTTGTGCATCTGGCTAACGTGGGACCTGGGGAACCGAGCCTCGAACCGGGGTCCTTAGGCTTCACAGGCAAGCGCTTAACCGCTACGCCATCTCTCCAGCCCGATATATGTAATATTTCTGTGTCTGGCATCTCTTGTGAAATTTTTGTGATTCAGTATTACAATAAAATGTATCAGCAGTATTTTATGTACCTCACCTCTTCAAATTCATATAATCTACATAGACTGCACTGTGAATGCTATTCCACATATGCATTATTTTTATTTATTTATTTGAGAGTGACAGACAGAGAGAGAAAGAGGCAGAGAGGGAAAGAATGGATGTGCCAGGGCCTCCAGCCACTGCAAACGAACTCCAGATGTGTGCGGCCCCTTGTGCATCTGGCTAACGTGGGTCCTGGGGAATCAAGCCTTGGACCGGGGTCCTTAGGCTTCATAGGCAAGCACTTAACTGCTAAACCATCTCTGCAGCCCCAACATATGCATTATTTTAAAAGTTAAATTCAGCCAGGTATGGTGACACATGCCTTGAATTCCAGCATTTGGGAGACTGATGTAGGAGGACCACTGTGAGTTTGAGGCCAGCCTACAGCAAGACCCTACCCTGAAGAAGAGAAGTTAAATTCAGAAGAATAAAGTTTACTTGTAACCTCACTTTATCATTATTTTTGTTTGTTTGTTTTTTGTTTTGGTTTTCAGAGGTAGGGTCTCACTCTAGCTCAGGCTGACCTGGAATTCACTATGTTGTCTCAGGGTGACCTTGAACTCATGGCGACCCTCCTACCTCTGCCTCCTGAGTGCTGGAATTAAAGGTGTGCACTACCACACCCGACTCCATTTTATTTTTATTTTTAGTATATGTTATCTTTAAATCTTGGCTCACATAAATACACAGATCATATGACTACTATAGAAGAAAGCATTTCTTAAAGTTACAGTGCTCAGGCTGGAGCCAGGAGCTCACTCACGCTAGCTGAGTGCTCTACTAATGCGCTAGCCCGCTAGCAAGAACACAGCACCAACACTTCTGTGTTCAACGTCACACATGGCTGCGGCCCAGCAGCTCCAAAGCCTTGCTCTACTCTCTGGAGCTCAGGAGTGCAACTCCACTTGGGCAATAGCGTGATTCAAAAATCTTAAAGGATGGACTGGAGAAATGACTCCGTGATTAAGGCACTTGCCTGCAAAGCAAAAGGACCCAGGTTTGACTTCCCTAGGACCCACATAAGCCAGATGCACAAGGGGACGCACACGCCTGAAGTTCATATGCAGTGGCTAGAGGCCCTGGTGCACCCATTCTCTCTCCCTGCGTCTTTCTCTACTAAAAAAAAAAAAAAATTAAAATTTCAAAGGATCCAACACCTTCTCGGAGCTAGACAATCTAGTGACTAAGACGTGAGCATATGGCTTTGGGGAGCATTTGAGACCCAAAGCAAGGCCTGAGGGCGATTCCCAGAACAGCAAAAGAAAAACAAATCACACAATTTTATACTGAGTTCAAGGCCACGCTATTTAGTAAGCACATAAACTTGGACAGGGATATATCTTAGTGTAGGCCACTTGCTTACTATGCACAGACTACATTCTAACTCCAGTACTAAAGAAAAAAGTCCTAAATATATAAACTATTGTTGTATTTAGTAATTTTCCAAGCAATTGTTTAAAATCTCTACCACTGCAGATAAGAGCATGCTACCAGGTTTTCCCTCCAGCAGAATTAACTCAAATTATCTCCAACAGGATTCCCAAAGGGTACAAATATTAACATGCTGGACTAAGACTTCACAAAGGAACAAGTGTACCGATTTATTATGCCTCACAGGTGATTAAACAAATTTGATTACTATATATCTTAATGTCAGTTTTTAGAAGTTTCTTTGTAGTTTTTATTTTTATTTTTTTTTTTAGGGAGGAGAAGCCTAAATAAGTAGAAAAGGAAAATGCTGGTGGTTTTGAATAATACCTCTTCTTGCCAGCAATGCCCCACCCCAAGGACGCACCGGCCAGAACCCCGTGGTGATTAGACTGGCGCAGCCCGCGCACCTTCCTCCCTCTGGTGGGTGGGGAAGCCAATGGCTATTGGGAAACACATTCACTCACGGGATGAAAATATCACAGTACATATACAATAACTAGTGCTCAGATTTTAAAAAGAAGGAAACTATCACTTGTAACAACCACAAATGAGCCTAGAGATTATATGTTAAATAAAACAAGTAAGGCTCTAAATGGCAATCATCACATAATCTCAATGACCAACGCAGAATCCCCAAACTTACAAGTTAAAATGGCAAGTATCACAGACTGGGCAGCAGCAAAGGGTATGCAGAGCGGAGGGAAAAATAGCACCCCAAGCCTCGGACATGCAGAAGGACGGAGTCCACATAACCACCGTGAGGAGACACCACGGCTCTGCTGCCTGGCCACCGGGGAGCAGACTGACACACAAACATGCTTACCTCCACAGGACAGCTCATCCTGAAGCAGAACCAGGTGCATGGGACAAGAGCACCTTGTAGTTCCATCTCCTTTTACGAGGCAGATGTGTGAACAGCCACCATTATCTTGAGCACAGGGGTGCTGTCCTGGAAAAGGGGGTGACTCTATCAAAACCAATTATTTATGAAGTATAGCTCAGAGTTTATTTATGAGTAATATGATTCCTCACTCAGTTCCCACAAGACCTGTAAGAAACTAGTTATACCTAACCACCATGTGGAAAAACTTGTGCCCTGTAGCTTCTGCGTCCCAGGTGTGAGGGTGCGCCACTTCACCTGACCCCATGACCCCTGTGTGCTTGTGGTGTGAGCTTGTCCGTGTTTTATGTGATGCCCCTGCCCCAGGTCACTCTAGCCCTGGCTGACTCGGAATTCACTTTGTAGCTCTCGAATGCTGGGAATAAAGACGTGTGCCATGAAAATTTTGACATACATTAACATTCAGTTCATATTATTAGAAATTTGACATTTTTCTCAAATACAAACCCAAAATATACTGTTATGTTAAAAAAAAAAAGCAGCTCTCTTAAAATTCTGAAAACATTCAATAGGATTTTCTAAAGAAATATTCATTGATTAGTTGAAGAAACTAGGTACTATGCCACTACTATTTAATTCTCTTTAAAAAATTTTTATTTGCAAGCAGAGAGACAGAGACAGAGGGCAACAATGGATACACCAGGGCCTCCAGCCACTGCAAATAACTCCAGACGTGTGCACCATTGCGCATTTGGCTTTAAGTGGGTATGGGGGAATGGAACCAGGGTCATTGGGCTTAGCAGGCAAGTGCCTTAACACTGAGCCATCTCTCCAGCCCACCGTTACCTTATTTCTACTACATGTTCAGCTGAAGTTCTATGTTATAAAATCACAGAATTTCAGCTTTCTGTTCTCAACACCTGACTTTATGGTACTGTTCATGAGTGGTGGCCACTTGAATAAGCAGCGTGTCTCCACTCCTTGATCACTGTCTTGTGCTCCAACTCAAAGCACTGAGCTAGGCAGAAGCGGGTTTGTCAATAGCTCTCCAATAAGCTACAGCATTCCTAGTACAGTCAAGTGACTGCCAGAAGGGTGCTTTTGATTATACCTACGTGTTAACCAGAAATTACACTAAAAGGATTAGGCTTTTTTGAAGGAGGACGTGGCACAGCAGATGTGCACACCAGACACATACACACTGAGGACGGAGGAGGATGTCAGGTGGTCTCTTTATCACTATGCTGTCTCATCTCCTTGAGACATGGCCCCTCACTTAACTGAAGCTTGTGCCACTTTCTCAGTTAAACTGCTAACCAGTGAGAGCCCATGATCATCCTGTCTCTGACCCACTCACTGCAATGGTACAGACATACACAGCCACGTGTATTGTTTTATGTGAGTGCTGAGGATTGAACTCAGGTCCTCATGCTTGTTCACTAAGTGTTCTTACCCAGTGAGCCACTTTCTTAGCCCCTAGACTAGCTATCAAAGTTTCCAGTAAAACTGAAAAAATTAGGGCTGGAGAGATGGGTCAGCAATTAAAGTGCTTGCCTGCAAAGCCTAATGACCCAAGTTCAACTGCCCAGGACCCACACAAAGCCAGATGCCCAAAGAAGCAGACACACCTGTGGTAGACTCGCAGTGGCTGGAGGTCCTGGCACACCCAGACTCTCTGTCTCTTCTCTCTCTCTCTGCTTGCAAGTAAATAAATAAAAAATATTGTAAAATTTTTTAAATTTTATAGTTATTTATTTATTTATTCGACAGAGAAAGAGTGAGAGAATGGGCATGCCAGGGCTTCCAGCCACTGCAAATGAACTCCAGATACACGAACCCCCTTGTGCATCTGGCTAACGTGGGTCCTGGGCAGTCAAACCTGGGTTCTTTGGCTTTGTAGGCAAAATGCCTTAGCTGCTAAGCCATCCCTCCAGCCTGTTAAACATTTTTTTTTTAATGTGAAAATTATAGCTACTTTTCTAAGTGGAGAATTGAAAGTTTTTATCTAAGAGATTAAAAAAAAACTACTTACTGATTAAGCAGTGTTTACGTTTTACACAATTTAATTTTAATTTGTTTTTATTCAAGAGTATAGCTGATATGTGACAAACGTACCAATCATTGTATAAAATATAATTTTTGGTTTATCCCAACTATAAAAATATAGTGGGAATAAAGAGAAATAAAAGCTAAGTCTGCCTGTGTTTCAAAGGAGCTGAAGAAGACAGAGGAAGGCACAAGAAGCAGGCACAGCTGCAGTCAGATGTTTTGTAAACCGTCATACTCTGGACACTGAGCTACAGGCTAAGAAATTACAGGGTCTCACTTTAGCCCAGGCCGACCTGGAATTCACTATGTAGTCAGTCTCAGGCTGGCCTTGAACTCACAGTGATCCTTCTACCTCTGCCTCCAGAATGCCGGGATTACAAGCATGAGCCACCACACCTGAAAGAGTGGAGGAAAGAGAATCTATGGGTGCAGCACCAGGGCCTCTAGCCACTGCAAATTAACTCTGGATGCACATGCCACTTTGTGCATCTGATCTGGCTTTACATAGGAACTAGGGAACTGAACTCAGGTCATTAGGCTTTACAGGCAAGCACCTTAACTGCTGAGCCATTTCTCCAGTACCCCCATCCCAAAACGTTTTTAAGCAGACATTTGCAAGGGCAAGCCTTTCCCTAACTCCCAGCTTCATGAGAAGTTGCTTACTTTGAAAAACCTCCTAAGTGGACTGGAGGGATGGCTTAGCGATTAAGGCATTTGTCTGCAAAGCCAAAGAACCGTGGTTTGACTCCCCAGAGGACCCATGTTAGCCAGATGCACAAGGGGGCGCATGCATCCAGAGTTCATTTGCAATGAGTGAAGGCCCTGGTGCGCCTGCTCTCGCTCTCCCCCCCCCCTTTCTTTGTCAAATAAATAAATAAATAAAATATTTTAAAAGAAAAAAAACCTCCCGGGTGAGTTTGACAAAGGTCAGTTTGTTTTTTGGTTTGCCTATTTCTTACTTTGACTTAGGATTTAAAGTCAAAGAGTTCAAAACAATGGGAAAACTAAAAGTACATAAAAACTTCGATGAAGTCAAGAAGACACCAAAGCACATCTCTGGGCTGGGGAAATGGATCGGCCACTAAGGGCATTTGCTGCTTAAGCATGAAGGAAGTCCTGGGAGGGCCTGAAACTGCTCAAATTCGATCCCCCAGGACCCACATAAAAAGGCTGGATTGGATGCAATCACACATGTCTGTAATCCCAGTCAGGAGTGAAGAGGAAGGTGTGGGGAACAGAGGATCACTGGGGCTCACTGACCTAAAACAGCAGCTGTGGGCTGGGCGAGAAACCCCGTCCCAGGAGAGTGACAGACAAGAGCACAGGAAGTTCTCTGGCCACCACACGAATGCACACATGCATCTGGACTCCATCCCATCGACCCCCGCCCCCTACACCTTAGACACTAATCTTACAGCACTTACTGTATTCCTGGAGGTTCAGTTCCTTTACTGCATGGATGTCACTGAGCTGGGCAATGCGTGCTTGGACTTTGGTTCTGCCTTCTCGTCCAGTCATGTCAATTTTTTCAATCATTTGTTGCTGCCTGTCAATCCAGTAAAGCCAATTTTCAAACACAGTCAGACCTACAGGCTGCAGGATGTTAGAATCTTCTACCACCATCCTGTTGGCGCCTGCAGAAAGAAGAACGTTCAGTGGCAAAGGATCATGACGTCAGACCACACTCTTAACAGTTATTCAGGAAATACTACCTAGATCCTAAAAGCATGGGAAATTTTTATGACAAGACTTAAAATCATGCTGATAAGAAATACAGTGGGGGTCAGGGGGCATGACTCAGTAGATAAGCTGGTGTTTAGATTCTTAGCACCCACAGGAATGACAGGCAGCTATACTTGGGAGGCAAAGAGGGGATCCCTGGGGCAGGCTCATCAACTAGACTAGCTGAATCACAAGCTTGAATTAGGTGAGCCTCCACCTTGGTAAATAAAGAAGAAACCTGACATCAATCTGTGGCCTCCACAAACACATGCACCTACACACGTGAGCCCACCAACTTACAGACATGCATACACACATGAACACACAGCACACACCCATTAAAAAAAAAAAGACATATAACAGGAAACAGGTAGTAGAACAGACATTTGTGTGCAAATAGAGGGAATTCTCTAGCTCATGGAAATGTAGAAAAGTAGGCTGCAGAAATATCTCAGTTAGCAAAGTGCTTGCCTAAGAACCTGCTTAGAATGCCAGGTGTGTGGTGCTACCTGTAATTGCAGTGCTGAGCAGGCAGAGACAGGATGCCAGGGGCTCACCAGCCAGTTAACCTGGCTTAACAGGTGAGTCCCAAGGCCAATGAGAGACTGTCTCAAAAGACAGAGGGCTGTAGAGATGACTTGGTGGTTAAATGTGCTTGCTTGCCTGCAAAGCCTCCCTGCCCAGATTCAATTCCCCAGTGCCGAGGTGAGGTCGACGCACAGAGTAGACCATTATCATAAATGTTGAAAAATGTTCAGAGTATACTTTACCAATATTTTTGTAAGACAGTCATGTAAAAGGAAAACTGCCAAGTCAAAGGGAATGTCTGTTTTAAATTTTAGTAATTACTGGCAAATTTCTTTCTTTTTTTAAATCTTTTTATTTATCAAGGTAGGGTGTCACTTTAGCTCAGGCCGACCTAGAATTCACTCTGTAGTCTCAGGGTGGCCTTGCACTCACAATGATCCTCCACCTCTACCTTCCAAGTGCTGGGATTAAAGACGTGTGCCACCATATCCGGCTCAAAATTTTTGTCTTTTTTTCTTGTTTTTTTTTTGAGGTAGGGTCTCACTAGCCCAGGCTGACCTGGAATTCACTATGTAGTCTCAGGCTGGCCTCAAACTCACAGCGATCCTCCTACCTCTGCCTCCCCAGTGCTGGGATTAAAAGCGTGTGCCACCATGCCCGGCTAATTATTGGCAAACTGCCTTCTATTAGAAGTTTTACCAATTCTATTTCCACCAAAGCACCCGAGAGTTTTGTGGTGGCTGTGTGTGTTAGTGGAGCTGCAGATAGAACCTAGCACATACTACAGGGAAGGCAAGCCCTCCACACTGAGCCCCGTCCTCCCACTCCCCTAAGAGAGTGTGCTTTATTTTCTACCATTCTGGCAAGTGATGGGTATACTCAATTTTAATATATTTTTACCACTCTGACAAACATAAACAGTATTTTTATTTTAATTAATTTCTCTAGTCACTAGCAAGGCTACATAGAAAATGGACATCAAAAATTAGGGTAGAAAGGTTAACAAACCAGGCCTACAGGAGGCAAGTAAAGCTGTATCTTAGCAAAAAGCAAAAGTAAATACCGACTTTTACCCGTAAGTGTATAACCAGGCTTTTCTCTTACGGGCTGAAACTGCCTTGAAGATTTAAGAAGTGCAATTAGAAAGCACACCACAGAAAATGTTTGTGTATGTAAAATTAGGTTTGTGAAAACTTACACAGTCTTTCATAAGAAAGAATGGGTACAGACCCAGCATAAGCTAGAATTCAGAAATTATAAACTACAGTGGATCAGGACAGGAGGAGAGATACGTTCCTCACAAATCAACAAGTTTTGCAAATAATAAGGTAACAGAGAATAATCATAAAGTTTGTCCCGCTTCAACTTGGAGTTAACTATACTTAATGAATAAAAGTCCACAAATAACACAAATGCTATCGAGAGTCACATGAAAAGCTCTCAGCACCTGAGAGGTCACTGCTTTCAATCCGCCGGAGATCCGAGTCAGCCCAGAAGAGCCGGCCAAGCCTGCTGTCGAGAGCCAAGGCGACGGGTTTGCTCAAGCCACTGAAAAAGAGCACCTCCCGTTCTGTCCCGTCCAGCGCGGCTCGCTCAATTTTGGGAGATCTTTCCTGAAGATTGGTAAAATACATATACCTGAAGACACAGGAGAAAACAAAAAGTTACTGACTAGTCACATAAAATGAAAGTATCCTCAGTGATTAAGGTACACGGAGGCAGGGCTAGAGGTACAACCCAATGGGAGAGCATTTGCCTGCCATGGTCAAGGCCTGTGCTCAGTACCTAGATCCACACAAAGAGATAAACAAGTAAAATGTTGTAAAATCTTACTTTACATTTAAAATATAGTTTATTTATTTATTTATTTGAGAGAGAGAGAGAGAGAGAGAGAGAGAGAGAAAGGACGTGTCAGGCCCTCCAGCCATTGCAAACAAACTCCAGATGCGTGCACCTCTTGTGCATCTGGCTTACATGGGTCCTGGGGAATCGAATTTGGGTCCTTTGGCTTTGCAGAGAAGCACCTTAACCACTAAACCATCTCTCCAGTCCTCTTACTTCATTTTTAAAATGTATCTATTTGCATGTAACTGTGCCTGGGTGCACCTGGGTCGAGACTCTTGCCACAGCAAACACCACTTTGTATCTGGCTTTACATAGGTTCTAGGGAACTAAACCTGGTCTGGCAGACTTTGCAAATAAGTGTTTTTAACCACTGAGCCATCACCCTAGTTTTCTGTTTAGGTTTTTCTTTTCTTTTCTTTTTTGTTTTGTTTTTTGTCATGGTCTAGTCCAGGATATAGCCCCAGGCTGGCCTTGAACTCACTGTGATCCTTCTACCTCAGTTTCCTGAATGCTGGGACTAAAGGCATGAGCCACCATTTCAGACAAAAATCTTGTTTTAAATCTAAACATGTTTGTTTGAGGTAGGATCTCACTCTAGCCCAGGCTGACCTGGGACTCACTCTGTAGTTCCAGGCTGACCTTAAACTCACAGCAATCCTCCTACCTCTGCCTCCCGAGAGCCAGGATTAAAGATTCATGTCCCCATGCCTGGCTAAAATCTAAACATTTCAACTAATAAACACAAAAATTAAAGAAACGAATGGAAAAATGTGATGCTTCAATATGTGTATATATGCATACTTAAGCCAAACACAGCTATCTCTTTAAGCACTCAAAATCCCTTCTAGATTTTTCAAAATTTCTTCTTTACTTGTAAGAGACAGAAGGGGGCTTCTTCTGCTACAAATGAACTCCAGATGAATGGACCACTTAGAACATCTGGCTTCACATCAAGCACCTGTAACTAGTGAGCCATCTCTCAGCCTTTTGAGATATACAGTACACAGTTGCTATCTACTGACACTTACTGTGTAACAGAACACCAGGACTTCCTATTCCTATCTATCTACAACCCAGTACCCACTGATCAGCCTTTCTCCATTCCTCCTGCCCTCCTAACATGTCTTTCTGTTTTGTTTTGCTTTTTTGTTGTTGTTTTTTTGAAGTAGGGTCTCACTCTAGCCCAAGCTGACCTGGAATTCACTATGGAGTCTGAAGGTGGCCTTGAACTCACGGTGATCCTCCTACCTCTGCCTCCCGAGTGCTGGGATTAAAGGCGTGCACCACCATGCCCGGCTCTAAATAAATTTTTAAAAAAGAAATAGGCTATTTTCCCTGCTAATTTCCTTATCAGCCATTCAGATGCAACTGAATGTTGAATATTTATTAAATGCAAAACTTTTACTAAATGAAAATACATTTGCCCTTTACAAAGAAACCTAATGTCTAGAAAGAATTATACAGAGCTAAGTGTGGTGGCTCATGCCTTTAATCCCAGCACTCGGGAGGCAGAGGCAGGAGGATTGCCATGAGTTTGAGGGCACCCTGAGACTACATGGTGAATTCCAGGTCAGCCTGGGCTAGAGCGAGACCCTACCTCAAAAAAGTATATTAAAAAAAAAAGAATTATACAATTGGAAATAGTTAAATTTAAGGCAAACTGGGAAAGATTAAGTATGACTAGAAGGAGAAACAGTGCTGGGTGTCCAGGAATGAGAATCATATCGGCTGGTGACAGGAAACCAAGGACAGCTTGTGGAGGATGTGGCAGTGAAAGCACAGAATGCACTAGAAAGCTAAGACAATGCAGAATCAAATGGATGACAAATGCTGAGTTGAGCTGTTCCGTGACACAGAGAACTTGCAAAGATAAACAGTGGACTAAGGAGGAAGGCAGTGGAGGCTTTCGTAGCATACCCTTTCTCTGGGTTTACCACAATGGCTCGAGGTCTGTCTTGCTCGCCTTTCAGAACCACTCCAATTGATGTCCCATCCAATCCTGTCACGTCAATGACGTTGGTAGCCTCACAAGTCCAGTAGATGTAGCGGCTATAAATATCAATGCTGAGGTCATATGGCTGTATTTCTAGGTTCTGATTTGGAACTGAGCTCACAACAACAGTAAACCCCTAAGGAAAGGAAACACAGAAAGTCAGATTCCACACCAGAGAACTGCCAGGTGATGGCTCACAATCCCTGGTCACACCTGCATGGTCACACACCTGAGACGGATCTCTCAAGTCTTCAGGAGCATTTCTTAAACATAGGTGTTTTAGTTTGTTGCTGTTTGTTTGTTTGTAATGAGTTATGTGCTTCTTTGTTAACATGGATCTCAACTGTTCCCTTGGGTTACTATGACCTGGGGCAGAAGAGGGGGCTGAAGACAGATTAGTTGCTCCAGGAACCTGACATGCCTTAATTAGAGAAGGGAATGAGAAGTGACAGCTCTGTCCCATAACTGTCAACTGTGGCTAAACCACACCCTGGAAATACCTTTGGGGCAGGGGTGGTTTTGCACAGCCCAGGCACTTGGCAATGTCTGCAGACATTTTTGATTGTCATGGCTGTGGGCGTACAGCTGGCACACAGTGGGTAGAGGCCAGAGGTGCTGCTAAGCACACTACAACATACAGGGAAGGCCACAATGCCAACAGTGCCACATGTGAGGAACCTCGGTCTAGAGAAAATAACTAGTCAGGGCTACAAACCAACCCTATCAATAACCTCATTATCTCAAATGCACACAAAACACCAAAGCGGCTTGTTTGAAACAGTGGATTCATCCTGAGACGCGCCGTTCCTTCCTCAACCTTCTGAGTGCCACAACTGCAGGCCTATGTTACTGTACCTGACCCTCCCTCCATCCATCCCTCTCTCTCTCTCTCTCTCACACACACACACATATTTTTTTTTTTTTTTTTTTTGAGGTAGGGTCTCACTGTAGCCCAGGCCAACCTGGAATTCACTATGTAGTCTCAGGGTGGCCTCGAACTCATGGCGATCCTACCTCTGCTGGGATTAAAGGTGTGCTCCACCACGCCCAGCCACACAAAAAAACTTTTACCTCTCTTTTTAAACAAAGCCAAGCAAGAGTGGACTTGTCAAGTTGTTCTGCTGAATAAATAAATCTTATTTCATTTACTAGGATTCTGAGTTAATGTATCTTTGGCTATGTAACTTCTATGGCTGTGAGTCTAAGCCTGTATATGCAAATGGAGTACACAGTATGACCAACCCCCCACGTGATCCCTTAGCAGCCCTAAACATACTAGCCCCCTTCTCTTTATTATGAGGTAAGAAACTCAAAAACGGCTAATCTAATCATCCTAACTTTGATACATTCAAAATCTAATGTAGCACCTTTGCTATTAGAAAGATGACAATTAGTTACTGTAATCCTGGTCTGCACACCTACTGGCCGCAGAAAGAAAGTGGGTATATATGAATGGCAGTATGGGAACCCAGGCGTCTTGAATGTGGCAAAAAGACCAACAGTATCCATCCCTATTCCCACGTCAGCCACCAGATGATAATTATCAAAAGTTACTGAGTCAATAACACATCCTCAATATTTTCTATTTTACTGAAACTGTGCTGCTTCCTATTCTATGAATCTTTTAAGCAATATGTAATCAGCATTACTATTTATAAAATCTGTACCATGTAACAGGTAAAGTCTACCTGTCATTTCCTTTCAGCTAAAAAAGTCCCAAGAACCCAAGTGCTAGATCTGGAATCAGAACTTAAGCCTACTGGATTTCAGAACTTCCAACACTCCATACAACCAAAACCATTCACAACAAAGATGAATGAAGGAATGTGACCAGCAGTAACGAAGCCATCATCTAGTATTAGCACACTATTCTAATAAAATTTCCATCCCAATGCCATTATTAAGTAACTACTTACTCAGAGGACAAAGTTACTCTGAGAAGTGAAAGAAAGCTACCAGCCCAGATTTCTGGTTTGTTCACATACATGCATCTATAATCCTTAAAGTATGGTTTGTCAACCCAGTCTATTGTGGGAACAAGTGAGTTGTGAATTAAGCCCTGAAATACCTGGCTACCATCTTCCTGTGCCTTTCGGATCATGTTCTGTCGTGAGTCGATCCAATAGAGTTGCTTGTCCAGTGGGTCATAATCAATTGCCCGAACATTCCGGAGGCTCTGGATAGGAAGGGTGATGTCAGGACTCTGTTGTTCATCAATCACCATGCGGTTAATGGCACTCTTTTGACTGAAGAGCAGGAAAGTGGTAGGAGCTTAAAGAAAGAAAAGAATCCATCTGAAACAGTTACTCTAGGTTCTGGTTCACCTGAAGACTTGATCGGCCTGCCTGATGTATCTCCAGGTGGAGTGAAGCCAAGGAGGAAAGGCTTTGGCGTGCCCCAAAGTTTTCTTCAGAGTGAAACTAACCAGCACTCTAGTTTTCAAGCCAGTTACAAGCACACCCAGCCACACATACACCTAGCCCACTGCTTTCCATCTCACAGAACTGCATCGCAGAAGACTTCAGTCAGTAAAGCATGTGATAATGATATAAAAAGTCACAGACAGCCAGGCGTGGTGGCTCATGCCTTTAATCCCAGCACCTGGGAGGCAGAGGTAGGAGGATTGCCATGAGTTCAAGGCCACCCTGAGACTGCAGAGTGAATTCCAGGTCAGCCTGAGCTAGAGTGACACCCTACCTTGAAAAAAAAAGTCACAGATTATTTTCATTTCAAGTATATGTGGTATTATTAGCTTTTATTAATCTTCCCCTGGGCTAATCTACAAACTAGATTTTAACTCAAGTATGTATATATAGGGGAAAAACATAGCAAATACAGGATTCGGTACTAACCAGAGTCTCAAAGGTCGGATGACTGGTTGGGATGTAGCTCAGTGACAGGCTTATCTAGTGTGTACAAGGCCCTGGGCTCAAGTTCCAGCACTGCCAAGAGGGGAGGAAGAGGAGAGAGAGGGGAGGAAGAGATTCTTTACATTCATCCTCTACAATCCCAAGAACAAGGACTTGGGCCAGGTATTCTGGTTCATGCCCCTAATCTCAGAACCCTAGACCATGAGGCAGAAGAACTGCCACAAATTCAAGGCCAGTCTGGGTTACACCATGAGTTCCTAGCCAGCCAAAGTTACACTATAAAACCCCATCTCATGAAAACAAACACAAAAGCATTCACATTTTCACGAACGAGTATTGTGCTTTTAGGTTACAAAGCAGGAACGTAAACTACCCAGAAGGAGACTAACAATCCAAAAACAGAATGACAACAGCTTACTGTCACCAGCCTCAGCACTCTCGTGCTTTGGGGGTACTATTAAGAATCGCTCGTTCATGTCCCCGAGCACAAGCACCAGGACACTGCGACAGCTGACGGAGATGGCTGCTGAGCGATTAACAGGCGGGCAGCAGACGCAGCAGCACCATTATGCTGGACAAAGCAAGGATTCTCGTCCTGGGCAGGACTGAGAGAGATTTCATTATGCTACCCAGAACTACATTCAATTTAAAACTTATGGACTATTTCTGGAATTTTCCATTTATTATTTCCAGATGGAGGTTGACGGCAGGTAATCAAAACCACAGAAAGTTATACCACAAGTAAGGGGGTCTACAGTATATACATACATTCCAGAATGTACTCCATTTCTCTTGGTACTTAGCTGTCACCTACATCCAATCAACCGTGTTCTTTTCAAGGCTATAAATGGAGAGCCGGGCCAGGCCTCTTTGCCTAACTAATCCCCATTCTTCACAGCTCCACTGTTTGTGGCTCTAGGCTGACTTCACATCCACACGGAAAGCATACTGGCGTCCATCCCGAGGGGACTCACTGGCACTCACAAAGAAACCCGATATTCACAATCCTGAATTTATGTTTAACTTCTTCATTAGCTAAAACCCCACACCCAGCTTACAAGAGTCAGAAGCTACCCATTGATCTACTAGAAATCTCCAGTATCTGGAGTCCATCCCATATTGATTTAAAAACTTTTAACAATTTTAGTACGTTTCATGCTTAAAATTCTGCTGTTTTTTGAACAGAACTATTTTTTTTAAACCACTTTCTTAGTTTAAAAACAAGTTTCCAATAGAATAGGCAGTGTATGCACTGAGTCTCCTAGTGAGACTCCAGACCTCAGAGTTTAGCTCTCAGCGTCTCCTATTTGGGAAACAGTTAATCAAACATTTGGTTGGCTCCTAGTATATTTTGCTGGGTAGAGGTTTCCTGGTCTAGTTTCACCCTTCAGTGAGCTTCCAGAGTCAGATGCAGATCTAGGAGACACAGTTGAAAAAGGCCAGGTGTGCTGGCTCACACCTGCAATCGCCGCACTCAGGAGGCTGAAGTAGGGCTGTTATCTAAAGTGAGTAAGGCCAAGTTGTCTCGAAAGAATGTGTCTTCCAAAAAGAAGTAACTCAAAGGCATTAACAATTACAAATGGCCCAATGTTATGTTTGGACTTTATTACAGTCAGTGCTTAAAGTGATATGGAATGTGTGCTATATAAAGTCTAAACTTGAGGCTGGGGAGATAGCCCAGGTGGAGGGGGGGAAAGGTAGACATGGCAATACATGCTTTTAACCCCAGGGCAGCAAGGCCGAGACAGGCAGATCCCTGGGGCCTCCTGGCCAGCGAGTCTACCCAAATTAGACAAGTCCCAGGTCAATACGAGACAATGTCTTAAAACCAGGAAGGCGGCACCTGAAGAGTGACGCGAGGGCCATTCCCCGCCCCCTCTCAAGTACACGCACAGCGAGTGTGCACTCACAAGCCCAAGTCTCTTCACACGAAGGCCGTCCCCGCCCCCTCTCATGTACACGCACAGTGAGTGTGCACTCACAAGCCCAAGTCTCTTCACACGAAGGCCGTCCCCGCCCCCTCTCATGTACACGCACAGCGAGTGTGCACTCACAAGCCCAAGTCTCTTCACACGAAGGCCGTCCCCGCCCCTCTCATGTACACGCACAGTGAGTGTGCACACACTGCCTAAGTCTCTTCACACGAAGGCCGTCCCCGCCCCCTCTCATGTACACGCACAGTGAGTGTGCACTCACAAGCCCAAGTCTCTTCACACGAAGGCCGTCCCCCGCCTCCTCTCATGTACACGCAGTGAGTGTGCACACACTGTCTAAGTCTCTTCACACGAAGGCCGTCCCCGCCCCCTCTCATGTACACGCACAGTGAGTGTGCACACAGAGCCCAAGTCTCTTCACACGAAGGCCGTCCCCGCCCCCTCTCATGTACACGCACAGTGAGTGTGCACACACTGTCTAAGTCTCTTCACACGAAGGCCGTTCCCCGCCCCCTGTCAAGTACACGCACAGCGAGTGTGCACTCACAAGCCCAAGTCTCTTCACACGAAGGCCGTCCCCGCCCCCTCTCATGTACACGCACAGTGAGTGTGCACTCACAAGCCCAAGTCTCTTCACACGAAGGCCGTCCCCGCCCCCTCTCATGTACACGCACAGCGAGTGTGCACTCACAAGCCCAAGTCTCTTCACACGAAGGCCATTCCCCGCCCCCTCTCATGTACACGCACAGTGAGTATGCACTCACAAGCCCAAGTCTCTTCACACGAAGGCCGTCCCCTGCCTCCTCTCGTGTACACGCACAGTGAGTGTGCACACACTGCCTAAGTCTCTTCACACGAAGGCCGTCCCCCACCTACTCTCGTGTACACGCACAGTGAGTGTGCACACACTGCCTAAGTCTCTTCACACGAAGGCCGTCCCCTGCCTCCTCTCAAGTACACGCACAGTGAGTGTGCACTCACAAGCCCAAGTCTCTTCACACGAAGGCCATTCCCCACCTCCTCTCATGTACACGCACAGTGAGTGTGCACTCACAAGCCCAAGTCTCTTCACACGAAGGCCATTCCCCACCTCCTCTCATGTACACGCACAGTGAGTGTGCACACACTGCCTAAGTCTCTTCACACGAAGGCCGTCCCCGCCTACTCTCATGTACACGCACAGTGAGTGTGCACACAGAGCCCAAGTCTCTTCACACGAAGGCCGTCCCCCACCTACTCTCGTGTACACGCACAGTGAGTGTGCACACACTGCCTAAGTCTCTTCACACGAAGGCCGTCCCCGCCTACTCTCATGTACACGCACAGTGAGTGTGCACACACTGCCTAAGTCTCTTCACACGAAGGCCGTCCCCGCCCCCTCTCATGTACACGCACAGTGAGTGTGCACACACTGCCTAAGTCTCTTCACACAAAGGCCGTCCCCCGCCTCCTCTCATGTACACGCACAGTGAGTGTGCACACACTGCCTAAGTCTCTTCACACGAAGGCCGTCCCCCGCCTCCTCTCGTGTACACGCACAGTGAGTGTGCACACACTGCCTAAGTCTCTTCACACGAAGGCCGTCCCCGCCTACTCTCATGTACACGCACAGTGAGTGTGCACACACTGCCTAAGTCTCTTCACACGAAGGCCGTCCCCCACCTACTCTCATGTACACGCACAGTGAGTGTGCACACACACAAAAGAAGAGAGAGAGAGAGAGAGAGAGACAGAGAATGGCACACCAGCTCCAGCCACTGCAAATAGAGTTCCTGTTGCATGTGCCACCTTGTGCATCTGGCTTACATAGGTCCTAGGGAATTGAACCTCGGTCATTTGGCTTTGCAGGCAAGGACCTTAGGCCATTTCTCCAGCCCTCCACTCCAACAGCTCCTGTAGGAAGATGCTGGGGTGAAAAGGAAAAAATAAATCTTTCTGGGTGCAGTTGTAAATGCCTGCAATCCAGGTACTTTGGAGAGTGAGGCAGGAGGATCAGGAATTCAAGGCCAGCCTCAGCTACATAGTGACTCTGAGGCCAACCTGGGCTACCTAAGATGCTCTCTCAACAAAACAAATACCCTAAATTTGTATCAAATCTTACAGAGATAACAACAAACAAAAGCCACAGGATGGAGAGATGGCTTAGTGGTTAAGACGCTTGCCTTGCAAAGCCAAAGGACCTCAATCTGATTTCCCAGGACCCACATAAGCCAGATGCACAAGGTAGTGCGTGCACCTGGAGTCCGTTTGCAGTGGCTGTAGGCCCTGGCATACCCATTCTCTCTTACTCTCTCCCCTGCCCCCATCCCTTGCTCAAATAAATAAATAAAAGAAAAAAAAAAGAGCTGGAGGTGTTAGGTAATGGACTTTCCACATATAGTTTAAAAGAATGGTTTTTATGGGGGGGGGTCTTCTTAGGCCTAGCCCATGCTGACCTGGAATTCACTATGTAATCTCAGGGTAGTCCTGAACTCACGGTGATCCTCCTACCTCTGCTGGGATTAAAGGCATGCGACACCACGCCCAGCCTGAATGCATTGTTCTTGAATATAAAAAGAAATAATGTGCATGGTCAAGCCTACCAGATATGACTGCCATTTGTACAGGGTAGCAAAGGCACTGAAATGCAGCTCCTGTTTCGTGAGCCAGGCGGCTCACCGGGGATTAACTTAGTGCATTTCCTCAACTGCAATGGTGTGTCTTAAAGATGGGGCTGCGCAACTTGAGGCCCTTCTCTCTTTACACGGTTCTGCAACATTAACATCATTAGGTGGTCCACCAAGTCACACGTGGACATCCCTCTTCCCTCAGTTCCAGACATCAGTGTCACTCCTTCAGCAAGGACTTCCCTCCCAACCCTATTTAACACGGCGACTTTGGCTGCAGCACTTTTCTTCCCCATGCGCCACCACGCCTGGTCTACAGCGCTTTCTTGCTCTTGCTATTTCGGCCTCATACTTATCACTATCTAGCCAGCATACTGCTTGTCTAGCTCATTCTCTGTTCCAAGGGAATGCGACCTCAGTGAGGGCAGGGATTTAGGTCTCTTCCAACCACCACTGGTATTTTCTACTGGTTAAAATAATGCCTAGGTGTTCGCTGCAGCAGAACATCCATCCCATCCCCACTCAAGTAATGAATGGACTTTGTATAATTTTAGTGGAACTACTGTTATTCAAGAGTTGCTTTTTTTTTTTTTTTGATTAGTGTCTTGCTCTGGCTCAGGCTTACCTGGAATTCTGTTTTTCATTTTTACTTTGTTCGGGGGGAGGGTGCAGACAGAGAGAGATAGAGAATGAATGCACCAGGGCATTCAGCCACTGCAGACAACCTCCAGACACATGGGCCTCCTTGTGCGTCTGGCTTACGGAATTGAACCTGGGCCCAGTGGCTTTGCAAGCAAGCACCTATCCACTAAACCTTCCCTCCAGCCCTGACCTAGAATTCACTATGTAGTCTCAGACTGGCCTTGAACTCGCAGCAATCCTCCTACCTTTGCATCCCAAGTGCTGGGATTAAGGGTGTGCGCCACCATACCCAAGGGCCTATAAATTCTTTGATCTCTGCTCCTCACAGAACTAGTTACAACATGCCAGCTGTGTGTGTGGGTCCTCAGGAACCGAACTCAGGAAGTTTCCTCTCAGGCTCATGCTTGCAGCAATTTACCCACTGAGCCATCTCCCCTGCTCACGAAATTGCTTTATTGTTTTTTTAAGTTTTATTTATTTGAGAGAGAGGGAGAGAGAGAGAATGGACGCGCCTGGGCCTCTAGCCACTGCAAACAAACTCCAGACGTGTGTGCCACCTTGTGCTTATGGCTTACGTGGGTACTGAGGAATCAAACATGGGTCCTTAGGCTTTGCAGGCAAATGCCTTAACCGTTAAGCCATCTCTCCAGCCCACAAAACTGAGTTTTCAATAGGCTGCAAGCAATAAACCTAACAGAGGAACTTATAGTGAAGAACAGTAGAGCATCACTATGCAAGCACGTGCCAAGTCTCCCGTGGGAAGGAAGCAGCACGGACGAGGGGCCCGGCAACGCCGACGGTGGGAGAACCTGCGGAGGCAAACGATGCAGAGCAGGTCACTGTTCCGCGAAGACTCGGGCACGAAAGATGCTCGTGCAGATGTCCGCAGGGAGAACGCTGCGAGCAGAAGACATGAGGAATACTGACGATAATGTGCGAGCCAGGCTTCCTACTCTGTATGAAATGGAGAGGACTGGCCCAAGCTTTTAAAACAGATCAGCAGCAAATTGCACAGTATTGGAAAACGTCTGAATACAAACTTTTTGCATTAAACGTCTCATAATGTGTAGAACCCAACATATCGCTACACAAATGTGACAGTATTCATCAGAGAAAGAGCAGGCAGGAGCCTCCTGAAGAACTGCTGATCATCCCAGGAAGAGCCGACTGGCAGACACTAGGGACGTTCAGCAATGACTTCCCCGGCCTTCATTCACCACGCAGCAAGGCACAGGCAGTTACGAGACTAATGACCTCACAAGTTCTCACCATGTCATGTCACAGTAAAGGGGCTTGCCTGCAGAGCCTGCTGGCCTGCCTTCCACTTCCCAGCCACAAACATGAACCAGATGCGTATTCATGTGCAGTGGCAAGAGACGCGGGTGTGCCCACACACTCCTGCACACATACACACAAGTAAATGCATTTTTTAAAAAGTTCTTGCCATGTTCTTTTTGTTTACATTCCCCATCAGTTTTCACCTCACTTTCTCCATCCCATACACTCCAAGGCCCTTCCTTTTTCTCATTCTTTTTGTTTGTCTTTTGAGGTAGGATCTCACTCTAGCCCATACTGACTGGAATCAGGGTGGCCTTGAACTCGTGGTGATCCTTCTACCTCAGCCTACCAAGTGCTAGGATTAAAGGCACGTACCACCATGTCCAGCTTTCATTCATTTTTTAAAAACTTGTACTAGTACACCTTTTATCATTATTTCCCTGAAATCATACCCTTCAGAGTTAACTCATAACCACCTTACCCAAAATGGATGCAAACTAAGCACATGTCAACAGTTCCTTTTACAAACTACCCTTTCTCTTTGGCACCTTTACTCTCCTCTGCATTTCTCACTTCTTTGGTTATGGCAATTCTCAGTATTCTCTGCAAACCTTCCTCCTAAATCAGACTTCCACAGGCTACCAGATCCCTCCTAAATCAGACTTCCATGGGCTACCAGATCCCTCTTAGATCAGATTTCACAGGCTATCGGATCCCCCTTAAATTAAACTTCCACAAGCTACCAGATCTCTTCTAAATTACATTTCCACAAGTGACCAGATCCCTATCATTCCTCAATTAGACTTCCACAGGCTACCCAGATCCCTTCTTTTCTTTCAGGAATTGGGAAAATTACAGCCTATAAAGTAAACCTCAGTGGCTGCCTTTTCTAGAATAAGTTTCCTTGGAATTCAGGCAGACCCCTTTAGCAAAACATACTACCTATGACTGCTTTCATGCTACATGGGCAGAGTGGATGTGACAAAACCTGCACACGTGTAAACCTAAAGCACTTCACTCCACTTTCTCCATTCCATGTACTCAAAGGCCCTTCTTTTTTCTCATTCTTTTTGTTTGTTTGTTTGTCTTGGTTTTTCGAGGTAGGATTTCACTCTAGCCCAGGCTGACTGAAATTCAGTCCTTCCTAGAAGAAGTCTGCTGGGTCCTGCACTCCACTTTCTCTGTAGGCAAGCTCACTAATTTCAAATGCTTCCTGTCTTCTAAAATGTACACCTTCAACCTTACCTCTAGCTCTCCTGATCCATCTGCTGTGGCTCAGTGCAGAGCGCGCCCTTGCTGTGCCTCCTCTCTTCTCCACAGAGCCCACTCTGAGCTCTAGTCACTGCTGCTGCACAGCCCACCCCAGCCCAGCCTCGGGCCGGCATCACCGTACCAGTCAAGTCCAAGTCTCTCACAGAACCACACTGCTTCAGACTTCCCTCCAACCTTCTTCCCAGCAATCATATTCCATACCTTATTTGATGTTTATAATAACCCTACAGTTGATATATTATCATTTTAAACATAGGAAAGTTAAGGCCTTAAAACTTTTGATGCTTGCATAATAAAGCAAAAAAGCTAATGTGTGGCAATGTACAAAGTATAACACCAAACTATGTGCTGTTGGTTCTCCTCCACAATGGAAGTCTGCATCAGGAAAGACTTGCTTTCAGACACATCCCTTCAGGCACGCAGTGCAATTTCACTAATTACAGGCAAAACCCTACACCAAGTTTGCTAGTTTCTTCCAAACTGACATATAGCTACTTTCTGATCTGATCTCTACCTATTTCTTCATCAAATCTTCCAATTTGTTCTGTCTATCCCCTGTGCCACGGGCCTTCAAGCACAACCACACAACCGGTTTTCCTTAGCCAAGAATACTCTGTGACACACCTGGTTAGCACTCTGTGCGCGTGTTCAAGGTGAGTTACTCACCAACATTTAACACGGAAGATACTGTAGTGGTGTCTGCTCCCACCCCCCAATCTGGCTTCATGACTCGGTGAGGAGATAGGGAATTAAGCAACAACCATCCAGTGTGAGAGCTCGTGAGCTCTTGCTCCCTAGCTAACAACTATTGTTTCATGCTGAGTTCTATTTTTCTATGTGTATTTTCTGTGTCAGATATAATTAAAATTTGTTTGGCCCATTTTATGTTTTCAAAGGACTAAATTATGTTTCCAGATTCCTTGTTGGACTATTTGTACTGCTCATCCCTTCCCTTATACTGAAGAAAAAAGGACTATGAATGACATGTATGTGTTCCTTTGACACTACACACATTCTGCAATACCTAGTGCCTGAAGAAAAAAGACAGCATTTCTACAACATCAAGTGGATATTATCAAGTGACAAAAACTTGCATTTCCCCTACTAGCCCCTTTCTTTTAACTAAACAAATAAACACTGGACTTCTATAACATTTACTCTAAAAAACTTAAATTGAAGCAGTTCTCTTATTTTGTTTGTTTATTACCCAGGTAGGGTCTCTCTTTAGCTCAGGCTGACCTGGAACTCTGTATACACCCACAGACTGGCTTCACTTACTACAATCCACCTACCTCAACCTTGAGGGTGCTGGAGCTAAAGGTGTGGAGCACCATGCCTGGCTTTTTTGTTTCTGTTTCTGTTTTGTTTAAACTGAAGCACTTTCAAATGCTGCTTTTTCTTCTACTTCTAACTTCCTCTGGGGGGACATGCAGCTTACCACTACAAGTCCTGTTGTCGGCATTCAGGGAGTAGTGGGCAGGGCACCCACACACGAAGCCTCCAACTGGCACCGCTAAGCAGAGGTGGGAGCAGTGCCCATTACTGGAAGCACACTCATTCCACCCTGCCTGCCGAGAAGAGTGAAAGACAAGGATATCCATCACATAGTCCAAATGGCCCTGGATGATGGTTCGGTTTTGGCCGCTTGTCTTGTTGGCACGTTCAATGCTGCGTCGGCTCCAGTCTGTCCAGTAGATGTAATCTTGGTACTGAGTTAAGCCAAAAGGATGAGGCAAGTCATCTGCTATAACTTCACGGTTGAGTCCTATTTTTGGAAAGTAAGTAGACACGGGAGAAAGTGAAGGCACACATGTCTTTCTGGCCCCCAAACAATTTCATTTAATAGCAACTCAAAAACCAAACTAGCCTGAAATCAATTCATCTGCAGTATGACCTCTTGCCTTAAACCCATACTCCTGCTATAAATCACTGCATTTGTTTAAACTCCTATGATGGTCTGTTTTGATCGTGGTTTTACTTTTGCTACATGAAGGCTTTTCTTCTTTCCACAGAAAGATGAAAATATTTAAATAGTTCACTGGTACAAAAAAAATCACTTCACAAATATGTGGGGAGTTACAAATGTCATTACAAATCCAATATTAGTAACATTTTCCCATAGTAAAATATGAATCCAGGTAAATGGACCACTGCTACTAAAAATGACACAATTCCAGACCTGTAGAAACAGCTAGACATTCACATGAAGCTCAAATAGTGTCTAAACAAGGGTGAGTGGCAGTCACTTACTTTTCACAAAAAAATATACTAGCCGAATAAAAACTAGTACAGCTTACCAAGCATATTTGAAGATTCTATTAAGTTGGTGTCCAGGTCTGTCCAATAAAGCCTCCTCTTAGCATAATCAATAGTTAGGCCGTTTGCCCGCCCAACATTTGGGACTAACGTAGTTCGTTCACTTCCATCCATAGCAGCTCTGTCTATCTTTGGTTTTCCACCCCATTCAGTCCAGTACATAAATCTGAATTCAGAACAGTGGAAATTTAACATTTCACATTTATTTTCTGAGGAAAGGGTCATATTCATGCACAGTGACTAAATAACTTTGTTTTTATTTGTTTATTTATTTGACAGAGAAAGAGACACACAGAGAAAATGGGCATGCCAGCCACTGCAAATGAACTTCAGACACATGTGGCCCCTTGTACATCTGGCTGATGTGGGTCCGTCCTTGGGCTTTGTAGGCAAGTGCCTTAACCACTAAGTCAATCCTCCAGCTTGATTAAATAATTTTTTAAAAAAGGGAAATCAAGTAAATAGGTAAAGAAAATCATGGCTACAGTTCTTCCAACTATTTTGTCACTTCTCACTAAACACACTCTCTCTTATATTCCAAAAAGGATGTGAGTCAGCTATCTCTCCTCAGTCTCTTCAATAAATTTGTTCCATCCAGACAGAATTGGAAACAAATCAATAAAATCTTTACTGCAATACTGGAACTTATAAAACTAATATTCAAGAAAAGGACAAAAGATATGAGCACGGAAGCTGGGCGTAGTGGCACACACCTTTAATCCCAGTATTCGGGAGGCAGAGGTAGCATGATCACCTGTGAGTTTGAGGCCACCCTGAGACTACATAGTGAATTCCAGGTCAGCCAGAGCTACAGTGAGACCCTACCTTGAAAAATCAAAGGAAAAAAAGAGAGAGAGAGAGATTTAAAGACATGGGCATGGTTGGTAGCCGATGCTTTTAGTCCCGGCACTCTGAGAGGCTGAGCAAGGAGGAGTGCTGTGAGTTTCAAGTCAGCCAGGGACAGAGTGAGACTGCCTCAAAACAAACAAACAAATAAAAGATCTGGCCTAAGAATCTGGTTCACTGCTAACTAAATTATCTTTATATTTCTGAACATAAGGCATTTAAAATTTTCAAGTGGGGCTAGACAGATGGCTTAGTGGTTAAGGTGCTTGCCTATGAAACCTAAACCTAAGAACTCAGATTTGATTCTCAGTACCCACGTTCAAGTTCACCAGATACACACGGTCGTGACATGTGTCTGCAGCTCATGTGCAGTGGCTAAAAGGCCCTGGCACGCCCATTCGTTCCCTCTCCCTCCCCTCTTCTTCTCTTTCTCTCTGCTTGCAAATAAATAAAAATATTTTTTAAAAATTTCAAGTGGTGAATTTACCTTCCAACTTATATAAATCAACACATCTCAGAAAAAGAAAAGCTGTAAGAGTACATCACATGTGAAGATAAACAGTGCTCTTTAAAAGGCTGACATCAAAAGCAAAGCTTGAAAACCTATGTGGCCAAGTAGCCCAAGGGAACATATTATATGAATAACTACAATGTACCTCTCATGTCAGCTGAGAGATGAACACTACTAAGATCCTTGTGAACATTTAAAATATTCTGTTTTAAAATATCTTTTTTATTTATTTGAGAGACAGAGAAAGGGAGGGAGGGAGAGTATGGACACACCAAGGCATCTTATAGCTGCAAACCAAGTCCACATACATGCACCACTTCACGTCTGGCTTTACAGGGTACTAGGGAACTGAATCCCAGGTCATCAGGCTTTGTGAGCAAGCACCCTTAACCACTGAGCCATCTGCCCAGTCCTAAAATCCTCTTGTCTATAATACCTTGAAAAAAAATTTTTGAGTGAAAAATAGGGAGGGAGACAGAGATAGATAGATAGATAGATAGATAGATAGATAGATAGATAGATAGATAAAGATGGGGGGGGGACAAAAAGAGAGGTGGGCATGCCAGGGCTATTAACTACTAAAAATGAACTTCAGGTGCATGCACAACCTTGTGCATCTGGCTTTATGTGGGTACTAGGGAATCAAACCCAGGTCCTTAGGCTTTACAGGAACATGCCTTAACCACTGAGCCATCTCTCCAGCCCTCATACTACCTTTTTGGGTTGTTTACTTTATTGTTAGCGCTAGTACAAACAGAAATGGTGTAAGATCTGCCTCATATTTCAAGCTAGTTACAAGGCACAGACAGAACTAATCCTAATCCTTAGCCAAACTAGGAAAGTCAACTATTCTCTGAATACTGACCCTTGAAAAGTACTCCACACACCAGCTCTCATGAAGCAGCTGAGGGCAGGCATTCGCTCAACAGCATGGCAATGCGTGAACATGCTTTTCGGGAAACTAGACTTGTCCTGGGCTCTATTTGCCTCTGCTCCTGTCTGGTGAGAGGCATGCACACACCATCAGAGCCAAGGACAAGTGGCTGCGAGAGGAATTTTACACTTGCCAGCAGCAACCTATACTAGAGCCCTAAGTTGCAACTACTAAATTTATCTAACTGGCAAAGAATGCTTACAGCAAAGATCACTATAATCACACCCCAGCGTCAGTACAGAGAGGCTAGCTTTCATATGGCCTCCTAACTAGATGGATAATGAGCTAATTGTAGACTTAATGTGGTAATTTTATGCAAACATTTTTAATTACAGATAAAGTAAATGTGTTTATATATTCACACCATTGACTTCCTTTTGCGGGGGGGGGGGGATTTCAAGGTAGGGTTTTGCTCTAGCCCAGGCTGACCTAGAATTCACTATGTAATCTCAGGGTGGTCTTGAACTCACAGAAATCCTCCTATCTCTGCCTCCTGAGTGCTGGGATTAAATGTGTGCACCACCAGGCCCAGCCACACCACTGACTTCTTTGAAAGTGTAATTTCTGGGTGGGAAGGATGGCTTAGCAATTAAGGCACCTGCCTGCAAAGCCAAAGAACTTAGGTTCAATTCCCTAGGACCCACAAGAGCCTGATGCACCAGGTGGCGCATGTGTCTGACGTTCATTTGCAGTGGCTGGAGGCCCCGGCACACCTCACTTTCTCTCATTCTGTCAAATAAATAAATAAAAATACTTTTAAAAAAGTGGAATTTCTTCAAATTTCAGATGTCTCAGCTCCTAATATGAAACATGTTGACTCTTGTAATGCTAACTGCCTAGCCTTGAAAAACATCATGTAAACAAACATGTTGAATCTGTTGCATAACGTCACAATTTTTCTAAGTTTATAATAATGTTTATGCTAAGTCTCCAGTTTAAATTAACAGATTTTGTTGTTGTTGTTATTTTTCAAGGTAAGGTCTTGCTCTAGCCCAGGCTGACCTAGAATTCACTCTGTAGTCTTAGGCTGGCCTCAAACTCACAGAGATCCTCCTACCTCTACCTCCCAAGTGCTGGGACACCAGGCAAAATTAATGGATATTTTAAAATGGAAATATTTTGTGCAAGGTTCTGGGTTCAACTGTGATAGGAAGATCAGGTGAAAGACAGGGAGGGAGAGAGAGTAGATTAGATGGATGGATGGGGGAAGGAGGGAGGGAGGGAGGGTATGGAGGATAATAGTGCAAAATTCCCAATATATGCTTAAAACTATGATAGTAACAAACCCCATACACACACACACACACACACACACACACACACACACATATACACACACTATTTTTCCCTATACTTAACTGTATCAGCTCAATTTATAAATTTTACCCAATTAAAAAATTAATAAGCCAGGCGTGGTGGTGGCACATACCTTTAATCCCAGCACTTGGGAGGCAGAGGTAGGAGGATCGCCGTGAGTTCAAGGCCACCCTGAGACTACATAGTGAATTCCAGGTCAGCCTGGGCTAGAGTGAGACCCTACCTCAAAAAACCAGAAAAAAAAAATTAATAAAAAGCTGAGTGTGGTGAAGCACACCTGTAATTCTAGCACTGGAGAGGCAAAGGCAGGAGGATCTCTGAGTTCGAGGACAGCTTAGGAATACAGAGTGAGTTCCAGGTGAGCTTGGACTAGAATGAGACTCTACCTGGAAAAACAAAACAACAAAAGATTACTTCCACCATGTTTCAGTGCACTACCATTCAAAAATGCTCTGCTGATAGTCTGCAAAATTAAACTGGGTTTTTGAGACAGTTTCATTCCATATCCCAGACTGGCCTAGAACTCACTGTAGCCAAGGCTGACCCCTGTCTCACAGCAGTCCTCCTGCCTCAGCTTCCCAGGTACTAGGTTTATAGGCATGAGCCCATCAATTAATGTTTTTTATGTATTTATTTATTTGCAAGGAGTGAGAGACAGAGACAGAATACGCACACCAGGACCTCCAACCACTGCAAACGAATTCCAGACACATGCGCCACTTAGTGCATCTAGCTTTACATGGGTACTGGGAAACCAAACCTGGCTCGTTAGTCCTTACAGGCAAGTGTCTTAAATGCTAAGCCATCTCCCCAGCCCAATTAATAGTTTTCAAGTGAAGCATTTCTAGTTTTTCACTATGTGGTTACTAATACACATTGTTTAAGGCATCAAGAATAATCCACCAGCAGACCATGTTCCCCACAACGTGCAAAGCAGTCACAAAGGAGGCATACATAAAAATGTTTACCCTTCAGCAGGGTCCAAGGCAAGAGCCCGGGGGCTATCGAGGTCTTTCCACACCAGAACTTGTCGGTGTTGTCCATCCAATTTTGACACCTCAATTCGATTTGTCCCTGTGTCTGCCCAGTACAAGTTCTTCCCAAGCCAGTCCACTGCCATGCCTTCTGGATAATCTAAGCCAAATTCCACCACATGTTCCAGTGCACTGCCATTCATAAAGGCTCTGCTGATGGTCTGCAAAAGTAAATATGCCACTAAGTCCCATGGCTTAGGAATGAATTACTCTCCACATACCTAGAGAAGTTTGGTTTGTTGGAGGAGGAAAGATGTAGAAGTGTGAAGAGGCGCAGCCTTTCCTCATAAAATTTCCATGGTTTACACATGCAGAAAAACCTTGATACTCTAACACATGCAACTGTATGACTGCCGCTTTGAGGAGAAAATATGGAAAACCTTAAAATGTTACTCAGGCGGTGGAATGAGTTTTGCTGTAAAAGGAACAAGCGCTCCGTGAGCAAGGTGAGGCTAGAATGCTGCATACTGTGACTGGCGCCGGCTTTCCACAGGCATCTGAGCCCGCCAGGTCACCACGTCAGCTGAGAGCTCAACTGCCTCTTGGCTTCTGAAACACAACCATTTTCTATTATCTCGACTGTATCTTTGAATCCTAATCAACTTCTAGACAGCCCTAATATAAGCTAGTAGCATATGTTATTTCTTGTCAAGATCTGTCCCAAATACACTGAATGCACTCATTTTATCATTTAATGTAAGAACCGTAAAAAAATGAGATCTTTTTTAAGGCTCTCTCTCATTTACCATAAGGAATTTTGATGGCTCCTCCAGTAAAAGCCAAATTTTACTTCTTCCCTATCCCCACTCAATTAGTAGATTTTACTGAACACCATCAAAATCCAACTGTCTGGCTCCAACATTTCATGCTGTTTGCAAATTAGAAGTTTACACAAGTTATCTGAAATAAGACCATGGCAGGAGGAGACCTTTCTCTAGATTTCGTAGTTTCTCAGTATCTATTCTAGGAGAAAGACAATAAAGGAAACCAAAATTCCTAACTGGTACTCTCTACTTTATCAAACTTGTGCTTACAATTGCTGAGTAAGGCCTCTGGACCCCATTTCAGGTGAAACATGCAATGAAATTGAAGAAGTGCTCCTATTCGGTCCCCAGAGCTAATCCTCCAGCTCCGCTGCTAACCTTAAGTGATATGTCAGTCCAGTAAATCCGATTGTCTGTGACATCAAAATCCAAAGCGGAAGCTTCTTTGACTCCAGTGAGTGGAATGGCCACATTATTATTGTTGGTTTCCAAAGAAATCCGCCTGATATCAGCTCTCCGTGAAAACAAAAGGAATGCCTCTGGAACAATGCAGGTCTTCATGTCACTGATGAGTTCAAAGCCAATGGGACAGGCGCAGCGAAGGCCTTGAGGCCTATAGAGGCAAAGGTGGCTACATCCCCCATTTTCTTCAGCACAGGGGTTGGAACCTGAAAGACAAACCTGTTACACTGGGCACAAAAGCACAGCACACTGACACAACCAACAGATTTCTACTTCCCATCAGTCCACATGTCATTCACAAAGACCTGTAATTGTGCTGCTCTAGATCAAACTTCAATTCTGTTCCCACAAACAAGCAAAATGAGTACTGAGAGTAAAATTATGACAAAATACTTTCCTTTATACATATAGTCAGCTTCAAAATAAGATGCATTTACTATACAACAGGTCTGAGTTCTTTTGAAGAGGGTTCAGTGTGTGCGTGTGTGTATTCAACAAGTCAAACTGTACGGCCAGCACAGTAAGACAACTCGAGGGGTAGGGATGATTTGTGTCCCTTCGACATCAACAATTTCCTCATGTTTTCCAGGATGCTGCCTCTCCTGGCTCCTGGTTCCCATTTCAAGGAGGTCATGGGATGACTCACCAATGATTCGGTGAACATTTGTGGCCTTCAGCCCCATGAGGTCAGGCAGCTGGTCTATGACGACCTCCCTCTCTGCACTTCGCTTGTGCACTCTTTCGATGCTGCGCCTCTGCCAGTCAGTCCAGTACACGTAGTCTCCCAGCAAGGTAAACCCAAATATGTGAGGGATTTTGTCTTCCACCAGCACTCGCCTCCCAGTGCCATCCGTATTCATGACCTTTAGATTGAAGGTGGAAGACAAAGAAACGCATGAAGAAGGTGCTTGTCCTTCATGTGTTTCAAATGACAACTTCAGCCGCCTACTGCATCAAAGCCCAAGTTACCATCACTACTGTCAAACAGAACTCTCAAGATTACATACAGCATGATTTAATGAGAAAGAATTCAAAGTCACCATAAGATAATGCTTGATCTCTTTTTGTGTCATCTCATTTCTTCTAAAAGTTCTGGTGAGCTGCGTACTACACCTAGAATTTTAGACGTACTATGCAACTCTACTTTGCGGTCATTATTGTAAGATGTACTGTGTCTGAATACCCTCTGTGCAAATGTTTTTTAAGGTAGGATCTTACTCTAGCCAGGCTGACCTGGGAGTCATTCTGCAGTTCCAGGCTGGTCTTGAACTCACGGTGATCCTCCTACCTCTGCCTCTCAAGTGCTGGCATGTACCATCACGCCCAACTCATGTTTTAAGAAGCAAGGACAGATCTACTCTTCCCAATGACCTGAGAGCAGGATTTGTAAAACCTGATGCTCATTAGCAACAACATGCACTAACTACTCGTTTGAAAAGATGGAATAAGCCTCCCTAAGTAAGAAAAGTTCCTAATATTACTGCTATCATTTTAAATCGTCTGTATGCCAGTCAAATCAGTCTTCAGGAATTTTATCCTGATACTAAACACATGTACATATGAACATCTGCCCCTACACAACCCAAAAGGCATCAGATATAATCTTATGTGTAAATATATACCATTTTAATCCACAAAATCAGCAAGAAATACTCCAACTAAGTCAACACTGATTGCCTAAATGGGAAACTAGATGCTAGTTTTTATCTTTCCTCCCTAAGATTTAAAATACATTTACTGAACTTAACAGAGAAAGCTAGCACTTGGAAATGAACAAAATTGTGTTATATCCTCGTGTTTTCTCTGACAAATTTCAATAAATACTTGATTTAGATATGATGAAAGATTATATTAATGTTTATTTCTCTATATCAGACGTAATAGGACTTCTATTAGGCCAACTATATATATCAATATTTAAACAATGTTTTCTAAAACTAAAAGCATAGTGAAAGCAAAAACTAAAAACTACTTTATACCCTATACAAACTACTTGTTAAAGCTAATAACTTCACTTCATCTGAAATATGAGCTTGAAATTTTTTTTGGGGGGGGGCAGGGTCTCACACTCTAGCCCAGCCTGAATTAGAACTCACTCTGTAGTCCAGTTGGCTTTGAACTCATCCTCCCAAGTGCTGCCCCGCTGGCCTTTTTCTCATTTTTCCTGTGGTAGGCATGTGATGGTTTGAATGTAAAATGTTCTCCATCAATTCGTGTGTTTGAATACTTGATCCCCAGTTGCAGCACTGTTTGAAAGGGTTATAGAACCTTTAGGAGATGGGCCCTTGCTGGGGGAAGTGAGGCAGTGGGGGGGGGACCTTGGGAGGACAGGCAAGGTTGGCTCCACCTGCTTCCTGACTATGCTGCAACAGCTCCTTGCTCAGGCCTGCTATGATGAACCCTCTCCTCAAAACCACAAATCAAAAGAAAAAATTTCCAAAAAAAAATATTAAATTTCCTTCCTGCCTTCCTTAAGTTGCTTCTGGACAGGTATTTGTTCACAGTAACAGGAAAGAAACTGGTGCAAGACCATTCCCAGTTATGTTTTATAATGTGTAGGCCATACTTGAAATTGTTTTGAGATGCATATCAAAATAATGTTTGAAGGGAAAAGAGTAGACAGTGAAAATGAACCAATTAGTTGTTTCTAATCTAACCTGAATTCGAGTTTTGGAGTGACAAGAATCTCAAATTCCTTCTATACTTCCTATCAAAGTGCCAGTAAAAACTCAAACAATGCTAAGTGGTTTTTAATTGGGAGTAAGATGAAATGAACACATCTACCACAAAATTAGGCAAAACAAGGCAAACTACCCTCTTTTTGCAAACCTGTGTGGGTGTGTGTGTGTGTGTAGTACATGTGTAGTGTGGCACATGCCCCTATGTATGGAGAGCAGAGGAAAACATCCTCTATCATGCATCTGTTTGTATCTTTGAGAGGGAGTCTCTTCATTGAAGCCAGAGCTGTTTGCAGGCAGACTGGCTGAGTAAGCATTGGGGTGTAGGTCTCTGCTCCCCACCACGCAGGACTGGGGTTACAAGTGTGTGTAACCACATCCAGCTGTCTTAGGGATCAAACTAGGGGCAAATCAGGCCTTCCTGTTTGTGTGGTAATCCTCTCCACCAGCTGTGCGTCTCCCCGCTTCGTGCTTTCCTTTGACCTACATGCTTAAAAGGTTTAAACTCTTGGCTTATCCTTCTACAGGGTACAAGCGCTGTGTATTTAAAAAATAAATGGCTGGAGAGATGGCTTAGCGGCTAAGGACCTTGCCTACAAAGCCAAAGGACCCAGGTTCGATTCTCTAGGACCCATGTAAGTCAGATGCACTAGTGGCCCACACATCTGGAGTTTGTTTGCAGTGGCTGGAGGCCCTGGTGTGCCCATTCTCTCTGTCTGTCTGTCTCTTTCTCAAATAAACTGCCGATGATTACTGTGACTGCTCTCTATATCATCTCTGTAATGATTCTTCTCCCCTTCCCAATTCTCACAGTCTATTGAAGCATTCTCTATAATGTACAAGTTTTTTTTTTAATCCACATTTTATTTTGGTTTTCTTTTCTTTTTTCTTTTGTAACAGGGTTTTACTATGTAGCCTGTAGTGGTCTTCAACTCAAATTCTCCTGCTGCAAGCCTCTCTGGTAGTGGAACTATGGGCATGTGCCACCACATTCAACTCAAATTCATATTTTAAAATGCCAGTGAACACAATACGAGAATTGGTATTGTATTACTAGAAATCTCAGTTGTACAGGGCTCCCAAAACCAGGAAGGTAAAATTACTTATATAACATTCGTATCCTCAAATCCTATAGTTTTACCACTTGCATCCACAAAGGCTGTTCTTGTCCAAATTTAAATCCATGGAAAGCCAATGTCATAAACTTGGCTAGGAAACTGGATACATTCCTGATTTCTCTCTCAAAGCAGAGATTCCTGACAAGATTCCAGGCCCTATTCTACTACTGCCTGGAAATTTTGACGGAGTGAAAAATCTTTCCTTTAGTGAGTATCTAATTTAGAAAAGTATTTTAGGTAAGGGAAAGTTACTTAAGACTCTGTACTTTTGCCCCATTTTAATTAAAGCGATTATCTCAACTCCAATGCCGTTCCCTCGCCATCCAGCCCAACGGAGCTGGAGCGCTAGCCTTGCACCCGGCAGGCCAGCGTCAGCGTCCTCGCGCTGAGCTTCATCTCCAGCCCCTCGGCCCCCTCAAGACGCCCTCCCAGGCGGGCTTCCCAAGAGTGTCAACTTCTCCTTCAGTACGGCTCCTCCCTTCCTGCTCTTAACGTCACATCTTATAAGAAGTGCGTGTGTGCAAGTTGAGTGATTTTGCCCTTCTATTTTATTCCATTGCTCTTCTTTTTCTGCCAGTACTCTGTATGAGCCTGTGGGGCAGCAGGGAGGAAGGGGCACAAGCATAGGTCCTGGCCGCCGCCTCTTCTTCTGTAGCCATGCGACTTTTGATCCCTTCCCTGGTTCCTCTTTAGTCTTTCAGATCCTGGCTGTGCATTTTCAAGATCACCTGGAGATTCAGTCTGTGAAACACCCTTCAAAGACCCCACTGAGTCATCCAGCTTCCGCAGTTACCACAAACGTGGAAGTTCTAGTCTAAGTTCTGGTCAGGGTATGAATATGGCTGTCTTGAGACAGGGTCTTGCTATTCAACCCAAGTTAACATGAAACTCTTGCCCCCCCCCCCCCCAGCCTGCAGAATGCTGGAAGTACAGAAGCGCACCACCATACTCAGCTTTTTAGCTAGCTTCTACTGCAGTAGTTCCATCTGCATCACCAAGAAAATACACTGCAACTCATCTAAAACTCATATATTCAGCAGCATAGTAGGGTACATTTATTGGCCAGAGGACACCCAGCAGAGCACCAAGCATGCTCTAGTATGAAGCTTTCTCACAAACTTATGTTATTTTAAAAGTTTGATTTGACTTCATTCTTAGTTTTAAGTAGTATCTTAAATCAACTATTCTTTATTATCCTATTTTTATTAACTATACTAGTTTTGCTGATTTTGTTCAAAAGTAGCCAACCTAATTAAAATGCATCTGCTAATCTAAAAGTACAAACAACATACTACAAATGAATGTTTCAGAATAAAATTTGTATTTCTATTTTTTTTCCTTGTGTATTTTGAGGTGGGGTTTCACTCTAGCCCAGGCTGACCTGGAATTCACTATGTAGTCTCATGGTGATCCTCCTACCTCTGCCTCCCAAGTGCTGGGATTAAATGCGTGTCCCACCATACCTGGCTTTGTAGTTCTATTTTTAAACTGAAGGATCTACAAATTCTTCTCTTTCAGCTCTCTCACCCTGCAACATATTTACCTGCTCATTTTGATAACTGCACAGCTTCAGTATGAGAGATGAGAGCTGGAGAGGTGGCTTAGTGGTTAATGGCATTTGAAAAACAAGAAGGCCTGGATTTGATTCCCAGTACCCACATAAAGCCAAATGCACACAGTGGCACATGTATCTGGAGTTACAGTGACAGGAAGCCCTGGAACACCGATTCCTCATTCTGTCTGCCTTTCTGTTTCTCTGTCTCAAGTAAATAAATAATATTTTTAAAAAGATAAATGATGGGCTGGAGAGATGGTTTAGCGGTTAAGCCCTTGTCTGTGAAGCCTAAGGATCCTGGTTCAAGGCTCGACTCCCCAGGACCCACGTTAACAGATGCACAAGGGGCGCACCCATCTGGAGTTTGTTTGCAGTGGCTGGAAGCCCTGGCGTGCCCATTCATTCTCTCTCTATCTCTAGCTGCCTTTCTCTCTGTCGCTCTCAAATAAATAAAAATAATAAACAAAAAAGATAAATGATTATGAATTTGAATAATGGCTAGAAATTAAACAGAAAAATCACAAGCCATCTCCCTACAACCATGTACAAAATTCTAGGGTAAGGGCAACTATAGAACATGGCACATTTGAAAGCCTTATAAGCTGGATTTCAGCTTTTTTAATTTTATTTATTTATTAGAGAGAGAAGGAGAGAGAGAAAATGGGTGCACCAGGGCCTCTGGCCACTGCAAATGAACTCCAGATGCAAATGAACTCCATCATCACATGCATCTCTGGCATATGTGGGATCTGGAGAATCGAATCTGTATCCTTAGGCTTCACAGGCAAGCGCCTTAACCACTAAGCCATGTATTTCAGCGTTTTTACTGCCTTTATCTGTCATGGTGACTACACTGTATTAAAGGTATCTCACTTTAGATACAGAACTATGACTTCCAAGAGATTTTCAATACTGGTAATGGACACTGGTAACCGGTTTCATGCGTGCGCACGGGGGTGCGCCACAGCACACACGTGGAGGTCCAAGAGTAACTTTAGGACAGTCCTCTGCCTTTCCACCTCATTTAAGGCAGGCTTTCCTGCTCTGCTGCTCCTCACTATGATCATCGCAAACTACCAGGAAGTTCGTGTCCAGCCAGCACTCTCTGCAAGTCTTCAGCCATATGTACTTCACTTAAAATAAATACAACTTTCTCACATAAACACATTCACTTAGGTCCCAGTGAGCACTTCATTGTCAAATACTACATGCCTTTCTATAGCAAAACTTACTAGTCTTCTCACAAAGTGGGGTGAATAAAGGCTGTAGACTGCCAACACTCAATGCAGACTTAGCTTTCACTCACTGCTGCGTTAACAAAAGCAATGTTTGGTCTTTCAAGCTTTGGGATTTCAGAACTGCAATTAATTGCTTCACTCCAGTTCTTTGACCATGCTTTAAGTACAAAGAATGGTCTCCAAAAGAGAAAGTAAGCAGAAGACATGTTGAAAAGGTATGAGTATTTAACAGCATCTAGTGAACTAATTTAAAAAGGTAAATAAAGTTGTATGGTCTTTAGAATGACAGTGACCAGGAATTAAAATTTAGTTCATAAAAAGCCACTGTTATGGGGCTGGAAGATGGCTCAGCAGTTAGAGAGGCTTGTTAGCAAAGCCTACCAGCCTGGGTTTAATTCCACAGTGCCCATGTAAAGCCAGGTGCACCAAGCGGCACATGAGCATGTGTCTAGAGCTTGTTTGCAGGGAGGGCAAGAGGCCATGGCACACCCATATTCATGCTCGGTCACGTTATCTCAAACAAACAAACAAACAAAGGTTCTTTCTTTTGAAAAAATTATTTACTTACTTACTTAGAGAAATAGGCAAGAGAAAGGGAGGGAGGAAGGGAATGGGCATGCCAGGACCTCTAGCAACTGCAAATGAACTCCAGATACATGTGCCACTTTGTGCACCTGGCTTTACATGGGTACTGAGGGAATGAAGTCTGGTCCTAATGCTTTGCAGGCAAGCAGCTTAACCGCTAAGCTGTCTCTCTAGCCTTTTTTTTTTTTTTCTTTTTAGAGGCCACAGCTAAAGGTATGGTTGCTTCACTCTCCAGAGAATGAGCTCCTGCCAGCTATTTCTCACTGTCTTATGTAAAAGCAAAACCTAAATGGCTGTGTTGTTTTTTGAGAGGGGGCAGGTCTATACAGGAAAGCAAGACATAGCAAATCACACTCACTTCAAGTGCAACAATGCAATTAACATGTGCTAGGTATATTTAAGCATTTTATCATTATTTTTTGTTTGTTTGTTTGTCTGTTTTTTCAAAGTAGGGTTTCGTTCTAGACCAGGCTGACCTGAAATTCACTATGTTAGTCTCAGGGTGGCCTCGAACTCTCAGTGATCCTCCTACCTCTGTATCCCAACAGCTGGGAATAAAGGTGTGCGCCATATGCCTGGGAGTTTTTCCTTTCTTTCTCTCTGTTGTCATGTCTTAATTTTTACGACAAAACTGTATCTAAGACTATTATGGAAAAGAAATACAATGCAATAAAAATGTTAGCCAACTGTCAACTTCAACTTTATTATGTACTTATTTTATTTCTTAGATGTCTTGCTATAATATCACACCTCACTTGAAACCCAAAGTCCACCCCACTCAGAGTGTTGAGACTAAAGGTATTAAAGTCACCATGGCCAACTTACAATTTCAAATTTTCTAGTAGCCATAACCTAAAAAGCAAAATCAAGTAGGTAAAATGAATTTTAGTACCATTGTCTACTTAAGCTATCATACCCAAAATTTTCATCTAACTATGTAATTAATATTAAATAAATGGGTCCTAAGATGTCTCTACTATCTGCATTTTACAAAAAAAGTATATGACTCAATTCACACTCGCCATATTTCAAGTGGCATACTACCACATCTGGCTAGTCGCTACAAGACTGCAGCTTCAGAGGTGACTGCTCCTACCCTCCCCCAGCCCTGGCACTTGCAGTTCTGCCTTGCGAGAGCCATGAACAAACATCCTCCAATTGGACTTAATTCTATAATAGGGTAACATGTGTCGGGGGAAAAGTCTAACAACATTTTAAACCCTATTTTCTTGTTATAGCACATTTAAAGGTTTACATTTCAAAACACTGGCAGCATTTCTAAGAGGACAGCAACAATGGCCTGGTTCCTTTCCATCTTTGTAGCTGCAGGCTATCCCAAAGCAGGATTAAGACCAGAGCAGTGTAGGAAGAGAACCCATGTCCACTCCACCCCTGAGACCTGTACCACACTGGACAGCCATGCACTAACAGTGGCTGGAGCCAGGTGGCTCCTAATTACTAGGCTTTCTAGACATCTGAAATTTTCCAGCAGCAAAAAAAATGAGCTGGGCTTGATGGCGCATGCCTTTAGTCCCCGTACTCGGGAGGCAGAGGTAGGAGGATCATCATGAGTTCAAGGCCACCCTAAGACTACATAGTGAATTCCAGGTCAGCCTGGGCTACAGTGAGACCCTACCTCGAAAAGATGGGTGGAAAGATAAGGAGCAAATCCAAAGGCTCTTGAATAATGATAACTGCTGTGATGAAGACATGACTTTTACCACTTTTTATTGTTAATATGATGGGGAAAGCAAGTATAAGGCTTTTTTGAAGAGATTAGAGGATCAACAGCTTAAACAGACACTGGGAGACTTTGCTTGAGAAGGAGGAGATAGTTTCCTTTATGCAAAGTACAGTGTTACTTTATGAAATGCACTGACTTCCTTGTCTGAGCTCTTCAGACACTACGGAGCTGGCTGTCCTCCAGTAGGTAGAAACAACACGGCTGCACTAGAATAGGCGGCTGCTTGAAGCTCGCCACCGCCTCGCTTCTTAAGCGCAGCAAATCACAGCTTTGGACAAATCACTCCATCAATTCCAAGAGACTGCCCTCATGCTTTAAATAATAAGCCACCATTAATTAAATCGGGCAAATCTGATTTTTGTTTTTTTCAAGGCGGACTTGGAATTCACTATGTAGTCTCAGGGTGGCATTGAACTTATGGCAATCCTGCTATCTCTGCCTCCTGAGTGTTGGGACTAAAGGCGTGCACCACCACGCCCGGCTCTAGCAACCTTTGAGAGCACTCCATTCTCTTACTTACCTCAGAGTGGTTTTAATTAGTTAAACTGAAATTAGGCTTCTGTCATTCCTAACATCTGACTACAATCTGATGTGGAGTCTCTGGTGGTTTCAGCTGCTGCAGCCACACTGCATTCACAAGGAAGGTAAAACCACGCCGAGGACACAGGGCGCAACAGGAACAGATGCTAACCACACACGACCTGCACAGAGACTTGGTTAGCAGCAAACTTTCTACACACGTCACATCCCACTCCCTAGCAGCCTCGCCAGCTCATTAAACGTCAAGACAGGATTGCCCACGCCATCTCGGAATGCTGCCAGTCTACTACCAGAACCGTTGCCACACAACTTCACTTGACCAGACATGCCCAAGGAACACATGACAGCAGCACAACCAAGCCCCCGTCACAAAATGAGCTGGGACGGGAAGGCAACAAGGTTCCCTAAGACAGACTCAATTACATTCCAAATGAACCATTCTGATTCTAATATCACAGCCAATACCCAAGACGAAACAGTTCATTAACGCGTAGGCAGGCATGTACTCTCTCCTCTGCGGTTCCTAATTGGGATCAATTAGAGACGAGTGCAAACAGTAGTCAGCACCAGAAATACGGGCATAAGACTAGAATGAGAGCAGTACAGGAAAGAACGAGCAGTAGAGGAGAGCCTGACAAGTCAGGGGAGGGCAGAATGTTGGATGGGTGGGGTCTGTGAGGGACAGGGGGTAGGGAGGGTGGGAGAGACTCACACAAAAGCTAAGACAACATGAACTGGGGGGTAGGGAGGGTGGGAGAGACTCACACAAAAGCTAAGACAACATGAACTGGGGGGTAGGGAGGGTGGGAGAGACTCACACAAAAGCTAAGACAACATGAACTGGTCCCATGTCCTAGCATTCTACGAGATGTAACCACCAACAAAGGAAGAGGGGCAACAGTCCGGACAGAAGGTGAAAACAGCTTAACCTTCTTAAAACCATGAACTCTGGCCAGTAATTCCTAGGCCCAGAGTTGGGCTGCCCCCCACAGTGAGCTGTTAAGTCAGGAAGACACATGAGTTAAGTCAGGAAGACACATGAGGTCCCCAAAACAATGTAGGCCATTCATTGTCAAAACACTTGATTAGGGCTTAAGAGATGGCTTAGCAGTTAACTGCTTACCTGTGAAGCCTAAGGACCCCAGTTCGAGGCTTGATTTTCCAGGACCCATGTAAGCCAGATGCACAAGGTGGCACATGCATCTGGAGTTCATTTGTAATGGCTGGAGGCCCTGGTGTGCCCATTGTCTATCTACCTACCTCTTTTGTCTGTCACTATCAAATAAGTAAATAAATACACTTGATTACCTGACAGACCTAAAAGTATTGATGCTGACACCACAGGCCACGATCCCAGGATATCAGAATATCATTCTGGTACCGAAAGGAAACTAGCTCCTCCTGGCTAGCCACCAGGGTGCTGAAAAGCACCGTGGGAGCTGCTGGAAGAAAATAGTCACCAACAGCATGAATAAGCAGGAGACCTGCAGACTACAAATCAACCAGCTGGACAAGCTGCATACACCTGGGCAATAGTGGCACATAGCCTCTGTTCTGATTGGACATGAGACCCCACTCAGAGGGAGAGAACACTCTCAGTGGGAGAGAACTCATACGTGGTACTGGAAACCACATCAGATTCCCACAGTCAGAGAGAAGCCACCCTCTTTGGAGAAGAACAGTGGGCTTGCACACCAACAACCTCTCAAATAACGTTACACACCCTCTTTAGCCCAAGCTGCTCTCACTCTTGGTTGGAGAATCTGCTTTATTTTGCAGGTGGCAAGGAAAACGGAGGAGAGTCAAGATCCATCGATAATACAGGAAGATAACTGCCCACCATGAGACTTGCCACCTCTTCCACATCTGCCGGGGCCCAGGAGAACTTGCAGTAGATGTGGTGCCGTGAACACTACTCTTACTGCTAACCTGACAACCAGCTCCAGGGTGATGGTGGCAGACACAGTGATCAAGCAAAACTTATCCTGCATGTTTTTTGTCGGTGGTAGTGGTGATGCAGCCCTCCAGGACTGCACTATTACATTCTTAGCAGGTCTACATTTTAAATTATAGGCCATGATTAAAAGTATTTAAATCCAGGCATGGTGGCACACACCTTTAATCCCAGCACTCAGGAATCAGAGGTAGGAGGATTGCTGTGAGTTCAAGGACACCCTGAGACTACATAGTGAATTCCAGGTTGGCCTGGACTAAAGTGAAACCCTGCCTTGAAAAACCAAAAATCTAAAGGAGACTTTAGTTATTTATTACAGGCAACTTTAAAAATGAAGAGGGCTGGAGAGATGGCTTAGCGGTTAAGGCATTTGCCTACAAAGCCAAAGGACCTTGGTTCAATTCCCCAGGACCCACGTAAGCTAGATAAACAAGGGGGCACATGCGTCTGGAGTTCGTTTGCAGTGGTTGGAGGCCCTGGTGCACCCATTTTCTCTATCTCTCTCTTTCACTCTCTCTCAAATAAATAAAATAAATTTTAAAAAAACTAATAGAGATAGAATCTTTAAGGAGTTACTGATAACTTTATTAATTTGAAACAAGAAGTCAAAACTCCTATCACTGTTAACTACTCAATATTTAGCAAATTTCTTTCATGAAGTCTCAAAACTGTGGTCTTTGCAATACTTGTCCACCTACCCTTTTCAGCCTTTCTTTTTTTAAATTCTTTTATTTTTATTTATTTATCTGCAGGCAAGTGCCTTAACCATTAAGCCATTTCTCCAGCCCCCTTCCCAACCTTTCTAAAAATAAGAAAAATATAATAAAATCTTCTAAAAGCTATAGTAGGGTCCTACACCAGAAGAAATGATTTTCTGGGACTGTCGAGATGGCTCAGTAAGGGCCCGAGAGAACCCGATTTGCCTTGCATGCAATCCCCAGACCGACATACGCAGCTGGGTGCCATGCACAGCTGTAACATATCAAAGACCAGAGGCACCGGGACTTGCTGACCACTTAATCTGACCAAAAAGGGCAGATCTGACTGAGTCCAGTGAGAGGCCCCACCTCAATAGAGAAGAACAGATGACATTCTGCTCTGGCCTCCACATACATGCACCTAGGGTTCACACCACAAAAAAAAAAAAGTTTTTTCCAGACCAAAAAAAAAGCAACAGAAGTTTACATGGATTCCAGTAGTTTAAAAAAGATATATCTGGCAAGTATGAAAGAGCAACTTGAAACATTTAGTTAAAGCTACCATGCAAGTTAGTAATGGAGTAACTATATACAGGTTGCGTGTAACTGTCTTTTAGGCAGGACACAGCTACTGCTTCTCTGAGGCCAGAGGAGGTGGGATTACCCCCAGGGGACCCTCGTAAGTCAGCCCATTCCACTCACTCCTAGAAGAAGGGAAGGCATCAGGAGGGAGCAAATGATGGGCTCATGAATGGCAAGGCACTTGAGGGCACCCAAGCCCCAACCCTCCTAGAGAATCTGTGAGCACTTACCAACTGCTAAGGGGAGACCGACTTGCTTGTGTTTCCTATAATTACCCCGACCCTAATTAACTGCACTTCACCAAGCTGGACTGGGGAGAAATCGCTGTCTTCGCTTTTTCGTTGGTCAGCTCTCTAGTGGTGAACAGACATTTGCTCACTGTCTCCCCAGGAGAAGTCACTCAACAGGTCAGTACAAAAACTAAATAGTTTAGCAGGCAGTCCTTTCAGTAAAATTGAGCTATGAAAGAGTTTGAACCCCAACAACAACATTAGATAACAGTGATAAGGAACAAGAGAAAAGCAAAAATGTTCATGCCATCTGCAATATAAATTTCCTTTAAGTAATTCTCCTAAAGAAAAACTAAGTATCTTTTCTTAACCTAAAAGATAGTTAATAAATACCAGAAAGGTTATGAAGAACCTTAAATATTATCAGGTTCAAATGGCATTAGTAGCCAAAACATGAATGCCAAACAACGTATGTACGAATTATCTAAGTTTACACACTTAAGCAGCAAAAATAAAAACTGAGGTCAGGGTCCAATATTGTAAAATATTTCAATAAAGATTCATTCCGACAGAGATTACCACTCTTCATAACCAAACACTATTATAAACGGTGAAGAGGCTGGCCCACCTTCTCAAGAAAGCGGTATATTTAAAACTAGCGCCCTTGGCCTGCAAGACTCAAACCCAAAAGAGTAAAGTACGTTTTGAGTAACTGGACGGACACTAAGAATATTTCCACTTAATAAGTGTTTGTTCTATTATTTTATATTATACACCATACAAAAATGTGAAGTAGCTCACATTTAAAAAACAGCAAAAAAGTCAAACCTTGACCTCTAAAGTGCTTTCTCAGTAACTTTACGGATGAAACCACACAAATTCCTAACAGTGTGAAGGGCCTGCTGAGGCAGCTGGGGACGGCAAGATGGGACTTCGCGATCACCAGGTCTCTGTGCCACACACCTGAGCGCCAGGCTGAGTGGATGGTGAGACTAAGCACACCACGGGGGAGGGGCAGGGGCAGGGGGAGGGGCCAATGCACAGAGAGCAGCGTTGACAGGATTGTGTTCTATCAGTGGACAACATTCAAATGGGATTTCACAAATTTCCCACCATGAGATACAGCCCAAAGATGTGGAATAACAGAAGAGAACACAACTATGTTTTATAAACTCAGCACTTATATCTGATGATGGAGGTTATTGATCATGACTCTGTGATCAGATGTCATGAAGTGTGGGAGAAAATGTACATCCACACACTGTGGTAAAGTAAAAGAAATGGGCAAAGACTCAGTAATCTATACTCACTACCTCAGATGTCTCAAACTGGAAGTATAATCAATCTTAAGGAACCTGAAATAAACTGGCAGGGAAAAAAGGATGTACTTGTTTTGTTGTTTTTGTTTTTTGTTTTTATTTTTGTTTTTCTGAGGTAGCATCTCGTTCTAGGCCAGGCTGACCTGGAATTCACCATATAGTCTCAGGCTAACCTCGAACTTACATTGATCCTCCTGCATCTGCCTCCCAAGTGCTGGGATTAAAGGCGTGCACCACCGCACCTGGCAGATATACTTGTTGCCCTTTGCCCCATATAACATGAGCTTTATTTCAACAAAAGATAATTATTATAATTTCTTAAGAAAGAATCTTAGAAACCAACAGCAAGGAAAAGCATCATAAACAGATACAAGCTTTTACAAAAGCTAGAAATTCCACACAAAGAAATGCCTTTGAAAAGAAATATGAATACTTGGCAACCACATTTCCTTATTAAAGGTAGTGATGAAGACAGGAAGTTGTCCGCAGAGGACACTACACCTCAACAATCTCAGGCTCAGAAAATAAAATAGAACATCACCAACTGCCAAGTTTTCATAGACAATAATACCTCTTTATTCAAAACGTCTTGGTACGGTACTGCAGGTTTGGGTAATCTGTGTGTGTCTTCCCAAAAAAGCAGTACCAAGTGTAACTAGATTTGGACAAAACCTACAGGCGATATTGCATCCTCTACAGTAAGTGTACCACCAAGATTTTAAACAAACCCACACACTGTTCAAGAAGACAACTCGGGGCTGGAAGAATAGATGGCTTAGCAGTTAAGGGGTTTGCCTATGAAGCCTAAGGACCCAGGTTTGATTCCCCACGACCCACATAAACCAGATGTACAATGGGGCACATGCATCTGGAATTCATTTGCTGCAGCTGGAGGCCCTGGCATGCCCATTCTTTCTCTATCTGCCTCTTTCTCTCTCAAAGTAAATAAATTAATTAATTAAAAAAAAAAAAAGAAGACAAATCTTTTTACCGGTAAGTACCACATGTCAGCAGAAGCTCAGGGGTAGGGGCAAATGAAAAATTGCACTGAGGAGGAAAATTTAGCTATAGTATCATTTTGATCAAAGAATAATCAAAACATTTTTTTAATGAACTAAGTTAACCTCATATACTGAGAAAAGAATCGTCAGGAAAATACATGCTAGCCAGTAGGGAAATGCACATCTATAACCCCAGCACTTGAGAGGCTGAGGCAAGACAGTCATAAGACTGAGGCCAGTCTGGGCAACACAGAGACCCTTTCCCAAAGATGCAAAACAAACGAAGACTGAAACCTTCTAACAGTGCATTCTTAATTTTATCTTATGTCAAGGAACGAGTTAAACTTAACTATGAGTGACATGCCTTGGCACTGACAGGGCACCGCAGGCCCTAGGCACGACACATGTTTTGGGCAATGAAACATAACCAAGATGTGAATGTTGTTAAAACATTCATGTGTTCTGCTCACTGCAGGGTCATGTAAAGGAAAGGAGACTTCCTGCACTCTTTCTGCGGGTACAGGAGCGCCTGGAGCTACGGTAAAGAGCGGGTGGCATAGAGGCACTGTGCAAACAAGTGTGCAAGGTCTGCGTGTGACGACAAGGAGATCATCCGGTGTGACGGAGAAAAAACAAACAAGTGTGCAAGGTCTGCGTGTGACGACAAGGAGATCATCCGGTGTGACGGAGAAAAAACAAACAAGTGTGCAAGGTCTGCGTGTGACGACAAGGAGATCATCCGGTGTGACGGAGAAAAAACAAACAAGTGTGTGAGGTCTGCGTGTGAAGACAAGGAGATCATCCGTGTGACGGGGAAGAAACAAACAAGTGTGCGAGGTCTGCATGTGAAGACAAGGAAATCATCCGTGTGACGGGGAAGAAACAAACAAGTGTGCGAGGTCTGCGTGTGAAGACAAGGAGATCATCCGTGTGACGGGGAAGAAACAAACAAGTGTGCGAGGTCTGCGTGTGAAGACAAGGAGATCATCCGTGTGACGGGGAAGAAACAAACAAGTGTGCGAGGTCTGCGTGTGAAGACAAGGAGATCATCCGTGTGATGGGGAAGAAACAAACAAGTGTGCAAGGTCTGCGTGTGAAGACAAGGAGATCATCCGGTGTGACAGAGAAAAAAACAAGTGTGCAAGGTCTGCGTGTGAAGACAAGGAGATCATCCAGTGTGACAGAGAAAAAACAAACAAGTGTGTGAGGTCTGCGTGTGAAGACAAGGAGATCATCCGGTGTGACGGAGAAAAAACAAACAAGTGTGCGAGGTCTGCGTGTGAAGACAAGGAGATCATCCGTGTGACAGGAAGAAACAAACAAGTGTGCAAGGTCTACCTGTGACAAGGAGATCATCCGTGTGACGGGGAAGAAACAAACAAGTGTGCGAGGTCTGCGTGTGACAAGGAGATCATCCGTGTGACGGGGAAGAAACAAACAAGTGTGCGAGGTCTGCGTGTGACGACAAGGAGATCATCCGTGTGACGGGGAAGACACAAGTGCCAGCGCGGGCATGCGCCTCTAAACCACCACCTACAGTTACGTCGCCACAACCAGCTGGTGGGCAGAGGACGCAGACACACACACCCTCATCTACACCCTTCCTATGTAAGCAGAAGCCACAGCCAATCTTTTTAACACGTGGTACCATTAGCAATGCCCCGTGTCCTGTCCCTATCTCCAGAAGATGACTACAAATCTTTCTTTCTACAAATTTTTGTTTTGTTTTGTTTTTCAAGGTAGCTCTAGCTCAGGCTGACTTTGAACTCACAGCGACCTTCCTACCTCTGCCTCTCGAGTGCTGGAATTAAAGGCGTGCGCCAACACGCCCGGCTCCTTCTACAGTTCTATACACTAGCAAGGCCCCCATTCTTTCTCTTTGGCTCCCCTCGATCCTCAGTCAGGTCCTTAGCACAGCTGCATGTGGCCACTTCAATAACCGGGCCACCAAGGAGCAAAGGCCTGAGCGACGGTGTGTTCTGACTCTTCCTGTGGGCTCCACTCAAACTCAAAAACGTGCTTTGCCACATAATAATTTACGAAGTAACTTTCCTTTCTTCTCAAATGTAATATGAGCATCCATAAGGCAATTTGATTCGAATAACCTGTAAATCTTCCAGAAGAGAACCAGGCTCCCGAAACCATAACCTGGCAAGCTCTTACAGTCCTAAGAATAAGCAGCACCCACTTTGGGGCATGACGAAGCTGGGGGGCTTCCTACAAGGAGGGAAGACGGGACGCGCCGCTCAGCTCAGGGCCTGATCGGCACGGGAAGCAGCTGCCACGCAAGCAGCAGCAGCTCGGTTTGAAGGGGGGCGAGGCTGGAGAGGTGGCTCAGCAGTTAGGGCGCTCGCCTGCCAAACAATGACCCAAGTTCCACTCCCCAGGACCCATGAAAAAGCGAGACGCAGAAACTGGCACATGTATCTGGAGTCTGTTTACAGTGGCTAGAGGCCCAGGCATGCCCCTTCTGCCCCCTCTCTCCCCCTCCCCTCGCTCTCTGTTAGTCTCTCTCTGCTTGCAAATAAAGAAAAATAATTTTAACCACTTTCAAAATAATGTATCTTTCCTAATTCAGTAATACCCACCTATTATCAAGTAAAGATATTAAATGCTACTGGACCAAATACTTCCATAAACACTACTAGTCTCAGAATGGAAAATGAAGAGTTTTTCTCAAATTACACAAAATTTATTGTGATGAAGTGCTGTGATTTTTCCTTAGCTTGCCAAAAAACACATTTTATGTGTAAGCACAAGAAAGGAATAAATGATCCAAAAGGAACAAATAATCCAGGCTACTGTGTCCACGCGCAAACAAGCACACACAGCCCTGTAGTTCCGACTCCAGAGGCGACCACGGGAGAATCTCTGGAGCCCAGGATTCAGAAGTAGAGCCTGAACAGCACAGCAAGGTTGACAGAAAGGAAGGAAAGGGGGTGGGGAGATAAGTAACAAGACCTGGTCTCCCTACTTTCCACACAAGTCTGTGAAAAGAAAACGAAGGCAGTGATGACCAGCCTGAGAGTGCCACGAGATCTCCAGCGCAGAGAGTAAGAGCCGGTATGAGCGGGGAGCTTGCTGAAAGTACTTTCATCACCGTCCACAGGAGACAGCTATTCATTCTCATCCTCTCTCCCCCCCTCCCCCCACCACATCACTGTGGTTTCAACAGGAGAACAGAGAACAAACAGCAGCTGTGTGCCAGAATCCTAGAAGACAGACGGACCCAGAAGGCAGGCTTGGGTGGGGAGGTGGCTCATTGGTAGGGCCTGCTCAGTACATCCAAGACTCTGATTCAAGCCTCAGGACTGCAAGCAGAATGAATGACTGAATGAACGAACGAACTGTGGTTTTGTGGATGCTGGCACCAGTTAGGGAAGGAGAGAAGGGGCGAGGGAGAAATGACACAACTGTACTGTATACACAAGTGGTGTTCAAGGGGCCAGAAGAAACTAATTTTGAAATCCAACACACTCTATACATAAACACAACAAATCTGCTTAATAAACAGTATAATTATATGCACTTATACTTTAACACTGACACCAGAACTTCCATAAAGTCCCATTTCTTTATTTGACTATCTCAACTACTTGTGATATAAGTATGTCTAGAAAGTAGGGAAATAAGAATTGATAAGCAATGACTTTCTTTATTTAAAAAAATTTTTGATTTATCTATGAGAGAGAAAGGCAGATGGGAGGGGTGGAGAGAGAATGGGCACACCAGGACCTCTAGCCATTGCAAACAAACTCCAGACGCATGCACCACCTTCTGTATCTGGCTTTATGTGGGTCCTGGGAAATCAAATCTGGGTCCTTTGTCTTTACAGGCAAATGCCTTAACCACTAAGCTATCTCTCCAGCCCAGCAATGACTTTTTTTTCAAGTTAATCAACTGGTCACAGTAAGCTAAAAAAAAGACAAAAACAAACATAGAATTTTTCAAATCCCTAGGTAATAATACATCAAGAGAATTTTCCTTGTGTAAATTTCACTGCTACAGACATTTTTCTAGAACACTTGCACTTTTATCTGTTTTGGTAAGAGCAGTGGGGCCCATGGCTGATTGACAGCAGCTAACTGTAAAGGGCTTGCATTCAGTGGGCAATGTGTACTTCAGCAAACCAAAAGGAAGCCAATACCCTGGTGTGAAAGCCAATCTATCACCCTGGCTCCACCGACACTGCCCTCTAGCTGTTAGAGACCCAAACGCTAGCTTGGATGTAGCAGGGCTGGGGACCACAGTGAGACGCAAAGGGCAGGGTGAAATGTTACACAGCAAGGCCATGCACAACAGTCTGTTAACGAAAACCAGCTGCAACAAAACGAAGCCCTTTTCAGTACTGGGGCCTGGTGGAATATTAATGGGTTTCTTCTATTCCAAGTTTCCACTCTATAAGGAAGGTCCTTTGATTTCATTATTCCCCAGGTCTTTGGCACTCCTCGGAATTACCTTTCTAAAGTAACTGCTATGCAGTTCAAATTTTCTAGCCACTAGACATGTGCAGCAGCTCTGAATAGCTATTCACAGCCACAGTACCTGAGAAGTAGCTCGCTTTCCGAAGGACAAGTGAGTCCTGAACTCTGTCTTTTCTTGAATACATGACCCACACAAACGCTAGCACAGCCTGATTCACAGTCGGTAGCAAGGATTCCTATCACTTACAAATCATTAGGATAAAGTAAACAACACTGGGCTGGAGAGACGGCTGAGTGGTTAAAGACATTTGCTTGCAAAACCTGACAACCCAGATTTCAGAGATGCAAAGTGACACATGCATCTGGAGGATCATGGATTTGGGGCTAGCCTCGTCTGAGTGAGATTCTGTCTCAAATATTAAAACAAAACGTTTTTCAAGGCATGTGTGGTGGTACACACGTTTAATCCCAGCACTCAGGAGGCAGAGGTAGGAGGATCACTATGAGCTCGAGGCCACCCTGAGAATACAGAGTGAATTTCAGGTCAGCCTGAGCTAGAGCGAGACCCTACCTCGAAAAACAAACAAACGAGAAACATTTTTCTTTGCATGTAACTATCTTAATGTTGAATATATTTTGCCACCAGCTCCCAACACCAAAACCAGTAACAGTTACATATGTCCACAGGCTTTGTTTTCTTGACTTACGGTTGCAAGCTCGTTCAGCCCATATCTTACATCATTTTAGCCTGCAAAACTACCTTTAGGAAATTGCCAAAATGAGGAAAATCATGTATAAGCTGTTAAAATTCTACATAAAGGAATAACCATTTCTCATACCAATACAACTCAGAAATACTGTGTTTCAGTGGAAGACACTCCATTATCTTTTAAATTGTGAACACTGATTTAAAATTTCTGTGAAAGATACTCTTGTACCCACCCCAGGAACAGGAAAGAAAATACACACTACACTACTATTAACCCAGAAACCACGATGAAACTGATGTTAAAATAGAAAAAAAAGAAACAAGAAACAAACCTCAATTTTGTCTGTTTTAGCATCTCCCCAGTATATTGTGCCTTCATCATAATCCAAGGCTAAACCATTTGGCCAACCAAGAGAAGTATTAACCAATACTATTCGGTCAGAACCATCCAGAGCAGCTCGCTCAATTTTTGGGATTTCTCCCCAGTCAGTCCAATACATGTACCTATAGAAGCATACAAAAAATGAGCTAAAAATAAATAGTAAAAGTAGATGCACTCTACATATTATATTGCTATTATCAGGCAATGCCACAGAAGGAGACAACATAAAACAATAGGACTTACAACATGTAAAGAACATAGTGTTTGTCATACAACAACGTATGAGCCTGTAAGAGGACATTTCAGATTAAACTCTTTCCTAGAACTGGCCCTGAAAATGCCTCCTGATGGTACAGTTTCCCTATTAGTTATACGTGTGCTTCTTCCCAAGAACTTTCACTGTTTCTCAGAGGCATGTCATTTCTGGCACAGAGGGAACAAACTGAATTTCCCAAATAACAAATTCTCTCTGCAGTGTGGAATAAACAATTCCATTTAATCACTTCTTTCTCCTTCCTTAGACTCATGTACTCATCTGTAAATCAATGAATCAATGAAAAATTTCTTTTGCTCATTACCCCACCAACCCTGGGTTTTTGAGGTAGGATCTCACTCTAGCCCAAATAGACCTGAAATTCATTATGTAGTTTCAGGCTGGCCTCAAATTCATAGTGATCCTCCTGCCCCTGCCTCCTCAGAGTGCTGGGATTAACAGCATGCACCACAATGCCAGGCCCTGAGTAACTTTTGAGGCTCCTGGATGTTTAAGTGGTTCTAAGGTATCGGTATATATTAACGTCTAATAATTTGTCACTCTATATTCATCCTCAGAAAAAATCCTTATATATAAATAACACTGAGGAAAGCCAGGTGGGGTGGAACACATCTTTAATCCCAGCACTCAGGAGGCAGAGGTAGGAGGATCGCCGTGAGTTCAAGGCCACCCTGAGACTACAGAGTGAATTCCAGGTCAGCCTGAACTAAAGTGAGACCCTACCTCAAAAAACAAAGAAATGGTAATTTAAGTCACGCTGAGAAGCACATAGAAAGCTGCTGCTCCCTGGACTCTAGTCAACACAACAACCAAAGTGAAGAGGAAAAGCTGTCCTCAAGGGTTTGTAAACTGAGTCATTCATGTGCCTGGAAAACAAAAAGATTTATTTTCACTGGAAGTACTGAATGAGATGTAATTAAACTGTCTAGAGAAAAAGAGAGTTAGGGAAGCAATCTCCTTCTGTATTTTTATGGCAATGATGTAATATCTGCAAAATCTGCAGACTGCACCCCAAGTCAACTAGTCTAACTTAATTTAGAAAGAAAAATACTCAAGCTATTCAAGAAAAAAAAAAAAAGCAACTCTCTAGCTTGAGCTTTTTAGTCCAATCACTACATTTTAATAATCATGAAAGCTGTTTACTGAAAACACAGGCTTTAGCTACTTGCTGTCAGAACCCATGCTTCCAGTTACCTAGAAAAACAAAAACACCAGACAGATTTGCTATCTTACCCAACCATGGGATCTAACACAATAGCCCGGGGTTCCTCTAGGTCCTCTGAAATCACAATCTTCCTCATGGTACCATTGAGTCTTGTCACTTCAATCCGATCCGTGCCCGTGTCTGTCCAGTACAGATTTCGTGCAACCCAGTCAACAGCAATGCCATCAGGATGGGCAATCTGAACAGTGACCACAAACTGACTGCCAGACCCATCAATGAAGGAACGGCGGATGGCTCTCACTTCATCATCCGTCCAGTAGATATAGCCTTCCACGGGATCATAGTCTATGGCGATGGCATGCCGGATATCTTCTAACTGCAGGACAATGTCTGTAAAATCAGGTGTATCCAGAGAAATTCGTCTCAAGTCTGTCCGTCGTGCTAAAAGCAATAGTTCAGTGGCACCTAAAACAACAAAGCAAAGTGAAGAAGAAATCATCTGAAAACCACAGACAAAATTTAGCTACTCTAAATTATGAATGTAGAACTTCTTCAAAAACAAAAAACTGAGTAACTATGGGACAGGGAGATGGCCGTGGTTAAAATGCTTGTTTGCAATGCCTGCTGGCCCTGGTTCAAGTCTCCAGTACCCACGAAAAGCCCAATGTACAAAGTAGTACATGCATCTGAAGTTCGTTTGCAGTGGCAAAAGGTGCTGGTGTACCACAGTTTGATATGTCTCAACAAATAAACATATTCTGAAAATAAGTAACTATGAAAGAATACCAGCTCTCTTTAAGGTAGAAATGCAAAGTAATGCAGTCCAACAGAAGAGCCTCAAGCTCTGCAGTGGCTAAGCTACCCACATCAACACATCTTGTTTTCACCTATTAGCCCCTAGGTAGTAGAACTGTGCAAAGGGAATCAACAGAAACTTCTGAAGGAGGAAAGAGGTAGAGGCAGGTCTCATTCTAGCCCAAGATGGCTTGGATCTCACTCTGCAGTTATAGACTGGCCTCGAACTCACAGCATACCCATCAATAGAAACTTTAAATTCAGTAAGTGTTAACAGAGGAAGGAGATAGAGAAAACAGCCTATTCAAGAAGTATGTTTTAAAAAATAAACAAGTGGGGGTGCATACCTTTAATCCCAGCACTTGGAAGGCAGAGATAGAAGGACTGCTAAGAGTTTGAGGCCACCCTGAGAATAAAGAGTGAATTCCAGGTCAGCCTGAGCTAAAGTGAGACCCTACCTCAAAAAGCAAGCAAGCAAGCAAACAAACAAACAAAAAAGATGTTTGTCCTGGCTAGATGTGGTAGCACATGCCTTTAATCCCAGTACTTGGAAGGCAGAGGTAGAGAGATTGCTGAGAGTTTGATGCCACCCTGAGACTACATAGTGAATTCCTGGTCATCCTGGGTTAGAATGAGACCCTGTATCAGCAAACCAGAGGGGAAAGAAAGAAAAGAAAATTCTAGTGGACAATCTATGGTTGATGGGAATGTTCAAAAACTAGATTGTGATAGTGGCTATACAACCCTGAAGATATAGTTTTAAAATGAACTGCTGCACATGCAAAGAACTGTAGAGCCAGAGCATGGGGAGGAGTGTTCAAACCACTGTCTTTTAGACATTAAGCGGTGGTACCACAAAGTACTGATCCATCAACATTGTCATGAATGAAGGAGGTAGGTTCAAAAAAAAAAAAAACAATGAAAATATACGGGTTGGGGCTGAAGAGATGCCTTAGCAGTTAAGGTGCATGCCTGCAAAGGCAAAGGACCTCAGTTCAATTCCCCAGGCTTACCTGTGTAAGCCAGATGCACAAGGTGGCACATGCACCTGGAGTTTGTTTGCAGTGGCTGGAAGCCCTGGTGTGCCCATTCTCTCTCTCTCTCTCTCTCTCTCTCTCTCTCTCTCTCTTTCTCTCTCTGCCTCTTTCCCTCTCTCAAATAAATAAGTAAAAATATGGGAGGAACTGGTTGGAAAAACAATAAGGTTCAGTAGAAGGGGGACAAGGGAAGGGGACAAAAAAGGTACTGGAAAGAATTATGATCAGAATACATTACATACATGTATGAAAATTATCAATAATAAGTTTTAAAAAATGAAGCCAGGCATGGTGGGGCACACCTTTAATCCCAGCACTAGGGAGGCAGAGGTAGGAGGATTAGGAGGATCACCATGAGTTTGAGGTCACCCTAAGACTACATAGTGAGTTCCAGTCAGCCTGGGCCAGAGTGAGACCATTCCTTGAAATCCCCCCCAAAAAAGTTTTAAAAATGAATTGTGGGCTGGAGAGATGGGTCAGCAGTTAAGGTGCTTGCCTGCAAAGCCTAATGACCAAGGCTTGATTCTCCAATACCCACATAAAGCCAAATACACAAGGTGGTACATGCATCTGGAATGCAAATGCAGGGCTAGAGGCTCTGGTGCACCTATTCTCTCTTTCGTTACTTATAAATAGATATAAATGTTTTTAAAAAATTTTTAAAAATGGAACCTCCAAGCAAGATGGCACCAAAATAGCCACACCAAAGCATGCTAAGGGGAAAATTAGTAGAAAAACAGCAAAACACACTCTTCTACTGAAAGTGCACATGGAATTGTCAAACACAGCAGAGAAGTAGGAGAGCCTCAGATCTTCTGGCGGCCGCAGACCCAGGCAGAGCTGGACCCACAGCAGTGCCGGCATGCGTGCTCACAGGCTCTGGCTGAGCAACAGGTGAAGGGATTTTCCACTCACACCAGCATCCTCACAAAGTCAAGAAACCTGAAGAAGACAGCAGAGAACAGCTACCCAGCTCCAGTACAACCTCAGGCACCCTCCAGAACCTCTCCTCCTCCAAACACCAGTGCCAGCAACCACTGGAGACCTGGGAAGGAAGATCAGCCACATAGCACCCAGCACAGGTGATCAAAGCAGTGGACCCACCAACCCAGCCAGCCTAGCGGAACCCACAGTTCAGTAAAGAGAAACACAAGTGGGCTCACAGCAAAGGTAAGACCAAAGCCATCTGAAAAGGTAACAGGGCCTGCTTACACCAGAGTCAGCATGCACCACAAAGCCTGGTGGGTGGGTATATAATACGTATGTGCCTGCATTGGAAGTGCTGATCGCACCTTCCATGCCAGGGCAGGTTATTTATTAGATCTGACTGGTGGTCAGTTTTGCCATTCTTAAATAAACTGTATTCTGGGATTGTCCTTTGTCACTAACTGATGGCAGTGCCTTTGTCGTCTTCTGTCATTTGTGGGCAAGGTCTCACTCAGCCCCAGGCTGACTGGAACCACTTACAGACTGGAAATCTCAGTCTCCCAATCAACAGGATTAAGGATGTAGGGCAACACACAACCTAAGGGACTAACTTTGTTAGATAATCTGTTTTAATACCCAATCTTACATAAATATGTTTTACTGATTTGATTATTTACAATGCTCAGGAGAATTTTAGAATTTGCTTGTATTTTGTTCCACCCAGCCTACTAGAACCCTTGCACAGCAGGCAACCCAAACACCTATGATCACCTCTGCTAATACTCTAGGAGTCATTCAAGAACCACACCTGGCACCTTAAGCTCCTCCTACCCTGAAGATAGACATCATCAGACTTACACAACTAAAACTACTACAGATAATTAGAAAACCCAAGCATCAGATTAACCTCAGATATAAAATTTTGCACATTATAATACAAGAAACACAAAAAATCACGACAATATAATTCCACCAAAAATTGTAAATCCATCAGAAATGACCTTCAGTGAGACAGATTTAAATGAAATGCTGAGAAAGATCACAAAAGAGTGATGGTAACTATGTTTGAAGGAACCAAAGAACAAAACTCCTAAAAGAGAACACAGGATATCAACTTAATGAAATAAGGAGGTCAAGACATGAGTAAGGAAATAGAAATACTCAAGAAAATCCAATCAGAAATACTTTAAATGGGGCTAGAGAAATGTCTTAGCAGTGAGGACACTTGTCTGCAAAGCCTAAGGACCCATGTTTGACTCTACAGATCCCTCGTAAGCCAGACACACAGGTGAGGTAGACGCACAGGGCTACACATGCGCACAAGACGGCACACATCTGCAGTTCAAATGCAGTGGCTACAGGCCCTGGTGTGCCAATACTCTCCCACTCCCTCTCCATTTCTCATAACAATAATACAAAGAAAAAGAAATACCAGAAATGAAAAACACAGTAAGTCAAACAAACAGCTCTGTAGAAAGTCTCACCAGTAGAAAAATGAAGAAGAGGACAGAATATCTAAACTAGAAGACCAGGTGGCAGATCTAATACATGCCAACAAAGACAAGCTAATAAGGAAGGTATGCATGGGAATTTTCAAGATATTCAGGACACTATGAAAAGATCAAATGTAAGAATTTAAGGTATCAGCTGGGCATGGTGGCACACACCTTTAATTCCAGCACTCGGGAGGCAGAGGTCGGTGGATCGCCATGAGTTCAAGGCTATCCTGAGACTACATAGTGAATTCCAGGTCAACCTGAGTGAGACCCTACCTCAAAAAAAAAAAAAAAAGAAGAAGAATTCAGGGTATAGTAGAAGGAGTAGAATTCCACTCCAAAGGCTTAGTAGGTATTTTCAACAAAATCACAAAAGAAAAATACTTGAAGGGATCCTCCACGCTGAAGAGAAAAGAAAACACAAACATGAGGAAACAGAAAGAAATAAGCCATACTCAAAAAATAGTTAATACAAGAAAGTAAAGGGAAAACAGGAAGCACTATAAAACAAGAAGAATGGAGAGAATAAATACATACCTTTCAATAACTCTTTTTTAAAAAATATTTGAGGGCTGGAGAGATGGCTTAGCGGTTAAGCGCTTGCCTGTGAAGCCTAAGGACCCCGGTTCGAGGCTCGGTTCCCCAGGTCCCACGTTAGCCAGATGCACAAGGGGGCGCACGCATCTGGAGTTCGTTTGCAGAGGCTGGAAGCCCTGGCGCGCCCATTCTCTCTCTCTCCCTCTGTCTGTCTTTCTCTCTGTGTCTGTCGCTCTCAATTAAATAAATAAAAAATTTTTTTAAAAAACCCTCCCAACTAAAAAAAGTCCAGGCCCAGATGGATTCACTGGTGAATTTTACCAGACCTTCATTTAAGAATTAACACCAATGATTCTGAAACTTTTCCATAAAATAGAAAAGGAACGACTACCACCAGCCTCCTCCTACAAAGCCAGCATCACCCTGATACCAAAACCAAAAAATAACATAGATGTAAAACTTCTCAACAAAATATTGACAAACAACACAAGAATATATCAAAAAGATCATTCACCTGAACCAAGTAGGTTTCATCCCAGAGATGCAAGAATGGCTCAACATATGCAAATGAATAAATGTAATACACTATATAAAGGGACTGAAGGATAAAAATCACATGATCATCTCAACAGATACAGAAAAGGCATCTGACAAAATCCAACATCCCTTCATGATAAAAGTCCTACAGAGACTGGGAATAGAAGGAACATATCTCAACATAATAAAGGCAATTTATAACAAATGTACAGCCAACACAACACTAAATGAGAAAAAACTTGAAGTTTTTCTACTAAAATCAGGAGTAAGAGAAGAGTGTCTATTGTCCCCACTTTTATTAAACATAGTACTAGAAGTCTTAGCCATAACAATAAGGCAAGGGATACACACGGATATCTTGGAAAGAAAAAGATCAAGTTACGATTATGTGCAGATGACATGATTCTATACACAGAAGACCCTAAAAACTCTACCAACAAACTGTTAGAGCTGATAAATACTTATAGTAATGTAGCAGGATACAGAAGTCAGTAGCCTTTCTATATGATAACAGAAAACACACAGAGGATGAAATCAGAGAATCACTCCCATTCACAATTGCATCAAAAAAAAAAGTACCTTAGAATAAACCCAACCAAGGAAGTGAAGGATCTCTACAATGAAAACTTTAGAACATTCAAGTGAGAAATTGCAGAAGACACTAGGAAATGGAAAGACATCTCTTGTTCTTGGATTGGAATAATCAATATTGTGAGAATAGCAATCTTACCAAAAGCAATCTACACATTTAATGCAATCCCCATCAAAATTCTAATGGCATTCTTCACAGAAATAGAAAAACAATCCTAAAATTCATTTGGAAGCACAAAAAACCTCAGAAACCTAAAACAATTTTCAGCAACAAAAATAAGGTATCACCATACCTGATTTTAACCTATATTACAGAGCCACAGTAACAAAAACAGCGTGGTACTGGCACAAAAACAGACATGTAGAGCAACAGAACAGGACCCAGATATAAGTCCAGGTAGCTATAGCTACCTGATCTTTGACAAAAATACTCATTGGAGAAAAAGACAGCCTCTTCAGCAAATGGTGCTGGGAAAACTGGATATGTACCTGTAGAAGGATGAAAATAGATTCTTGTATCTCTCCAGGCATAAGAATTAAGTCCAAATGGATCAAAGACCTAAATATCAGACCCGAAACTGTGAAACTGTTAGAGGAAAAAGTAGGGGAAACCCTTCAACATATTGGTATTAGCAAGGACTTTCTGAATTTAACACCAGTTGCTCAAGAAATAAAACCACTAATCAACCACTGGGACCTCATCAAATTACAAAGCTTTTGTACAACAGAGGACATTGTGAATAGAGCAAAGAGGCAACCTACAGACTGGGAGAAAATCTTTGTCAGTTATACATCTGGCAGAAGATTAATACCCAGGATATACAAAGAACTCAAAAAACTAAATAATGAGAAATCAAACAACCCAATGAAAACATGGGCTACAGGACTAAATAGAGTTCACAAAAGAAGTACAAACGGCATATAAACATCTAAAACACCATTCTACATCCCTAGTCATCTGGGAAATGAAGATTAAAACTACGTTGAGACTCCCCATCATGAAAACAAGTGACCATAAATGCTGACGAGGATGCAGAAAAAGAGGAACCCTTCTACACTGTTGGGAATGTAGTCTAGTCCAGCCATTGTAGAAATCAGTGTGGAGGTTCCTGAGACAGCTAAAAAGAGATCTACTATATGACCCAGCTATAGCACTCCTAGGCATATATTCTAAGGGCTCATCTCACTACCTTAGAGATACTTGCTCAACTATGTTTACTGTTGCTCAATTCACAATAGCTGGGAAATGGAACCAGCCTAGATGTCCCCCAACTGATGAGTGGATAATGAAGATGTGACACATTTATACAATAGAGTTCTATGCAGTGGTAAAGAAAAATGAAATCTGCAGGGAAATGGATAGATCTGGAAAGGATTAAACCAAGTGAGGTAACCCAGGCCCAGAAAGCCAAATGTCACATGTTGTCTCTCATGTGAGGATCCTGGCTACAAATGATTAGACTTTGTGTTTGTAGGAAGAAAACTCAGTAGCAGAGGCCAATAAGCTAGAAAAGAGATATAAAGGGAATAGAAAGGGAGGGAGGGGGGTACTTAATAGGATGATATTGTATATATGTAAGCAGAAGAACAGATCAATGGGGGTGAAAAGGCCTAAGTGAGGTCAGGGGAAGAAATTGAGTAAATGGAAAGTGGAGGAAGGGCTAATAAAAATTGAAGAGGGTATGAATTAGTCATATGGAATCCTACTTTTATGGACAATGCAACACCCAGAAGCCATAGACTGTTACTCTAAAATTTTACGTACCAGGGATGGGATACCTTCCATTGAGTTCTTGACCTGGGAGGTCCCTGATGCTCTCACACATTATAGGCCATTGCCAAGGCTCTTGGTTTCCCACTCAGGAATTACATGGTAAGACTCTGTTGTGGAAGACTCCACATAATTGGGCTACAAGGTCACTGAGAAATCCTGCTGGAGCTGAGCTGAAAACCTCCTCCATGTAGACCAGCTGACAGAAAGCTGGAAAAAGCTATGCTGTATGCAGTTCGATGGGACAGAGAGAAATCACTAGTGGTGATATTCAACAATGGGCACTGCAAGCCTTATATTTAGCCAGCCACAGCAAATGAGCCAAAGGGTGCAATAGTGGCACGTCTGTTATGGTAGAAATCAACTGCCCTCTTATTTGACTGGAGGCCTGCTTCATGGAAGGAAATACATCCCTGATACTGAAAACCTACAACAGGGGTAGTCATGAGCAATGTCTGCTGCTGTCTGGCTAAATGTATATACTATGCTTATCAAACTGCCCAGTAAGCACTTCTCTTAATATTTATACCCTTATATTAATGCTACTCTCACTTTGGGTAGAGAATCTTCTCTTTTCAGATGGCAGTGACCTTGGGATGAGTCATAAGGCATCATGGTACTGAGAAGAAGTGACAGGAGTGTTCAGCACTACAATATCTCTATCACACCTTCCAAGGCTAAGGGTCCATTGCAGAAGAGGAGGCAGAAAAACATAAGAGCCAAAGGAAGGGCAGGACTCCTTACAACATGCTCCTCCAGGCACAAAATGATCTTGCAGTGCCTGATACTATCTACACAAGGCCATCATAATAGTAGAAAAAGATGACAATAGTAGAAAAAGTAGTAAAAGATGATGACATCAAAATAATAGACTGATTTGAGAGGGGGAAGGGGTAGGATGGAGAGTGGAGTTGCAAAGGGGGAAGTGGGTGGAGGGAAGAAATGGAAGTTGTCAATAAAAAATAAATTTAAAAAACCAGAACTGAGAATGAAGATATTAAGCTCAATCTCTTTGTTTTGTTTTTAATGTTCAAGTAAACTATCAGCAAAAAAAAAAAAAAAAAAAAAAAATCAGTTGGTTATAAGATGCTAAATTTTAAAATCCTGATAACAATTGAAAAAGCCCCACAAAAAAACAGAAATCCTAGCTAAAAAAAAAAAGTGCCTAAAAGAGAATGTTGGCATGTAACCTTCAATTATCAATCTAGAATCTCAGTTGAAAAAACTAAGAGGAGGAACCACCCTGTCAACATCAGCTGTTTGACCCTAAGGCTGATTACTAAACAACTCGGAAGAGGAACAGATACAGCCTCAAATGCAGCAGTAAGGACAAGTTGCAGTTACTCAACAATTCACTGACTACAGCTCCTTACTGCCAGAAGAAATGAACTGAAGGTTTTCAATCTTTCTGTGATTCCATAGAGCTGTTAATTTGAGTAAGGTAATCAAAACTATATAGCTAACTTGAGGGCAAATGTACACTTCAAACTCAAAACTGGTTAGGCATGCACATTGTGAGGGAGAAGATAAGTCTATTTTTAAAATAAACGCTCTGTTTTAAAGTCAAGATACATCTTTTTAAAAAAAGAAGCAGCAGCAGCTATGTTACAAAAATCTTTTGTTTAAGTTGAAATCAAACCACTGTCGTGGAAACCATCTGACAAGAGTCTGCCAGCCTCACCCTTGACTGTGAGGCTAATTCATCAATGGCAAGTCACAGCAAACACCCAGCGCAGACTCAGTCCAGTCTCTGACTCCCTGAGCTCCCAGCCAGGAACTCCACAACACACTCTGAAATAAAGGGTTCTGCCTTGAATTGAGAGCCAGACAAAGAAGCCATTAATGCAAAGCATAACAATTTTCTTACCAGGTTTTGCTGGCTGCTGGGGAACTGGATGGTGACCTCAGAGGTAAGAATCAAGAATAACACTCTTATGTAAGAAATAAAGAATCCAGGTGTGGTGGCACACGGCTTTACTCCCAGCACTTGGGAGGCAGACGCAGGAGGATCACTGAAAGTTCAAGGCCACCCTGAGACTACATAGTGAATTCTAGGTCAGCAAGAGTGAGTCCCTACCTCGAAAAATAAAAAAATCAAAGAAAGAAATAGAGAGGGATGGAGAAATGGCTTAGCAGTTAAGACATTTGCCTGCAAAGCCAAAAGACCTCGGTTCAATTCCCCAGGACCCATGTAAGCCAGATGCACAACATGGCACATGCGTCTGGAATTCATTTGCAGTAGCTGGAGACCCAGGTGTGCCCATTCTCTCTGTCTCTCTCAAATAAATAAATAAATAAATAAATAAATAAATAAATAAATAAATAAATAAATAAATAAATGTGTGTGTGTGTGTGTGTATATAATTTGTTTGTTTTGGTTTGGTTTTTCGAGGTAGGGTCTCACTCTAGCCCAGGCTGACCTGGAATTCACTACAGAGTCTCACTGTGGCCTCTGCCTTATGGCAATCCTACCTCTGCTGGGATTAAAGGTGTGTGCCACCACGCACATCTCAAATAAATAATTTTTTGCTGTTGTTTGTTGTTGTTGTTGTTTTTGTTTTCCAAGGTAGGGTTTCACTGTGGCCCAGGCTGACCTGGAATTCACTATGTCACCTCAGGGTGGCCTGGAACTCTTGGTGATCCTTCTACCTCTGCCTCCCGAATGCCGGGATTAAAGGTGTGCGCCACCATGCCCGGCCTTCAAATAAATAAATTTTTTAAAAAGGTTTAAAACAGGGGCTTAGCAGTTAAGTGCTTGCCTGTGAATCCTAAGGACCCTGGTTCGAGGTTCGATTCCCCAGGATCCACATAAGCCAAATGCACAAGGTGGCACATGCATCTGGAGTTTGTTTGCAGTGGGTGGAGGTCCTGGCACGCCCATTCTCTCTCTCTCTCTCTCCCCCCCCTACTTTTCTCTCCCTGTCTGTCACTCTCAAATAAATAAATGAAAATAAACAAAGGAAAAAAATTTTAAGGATTTAAAACAATAAAAATTTAAAGAAAAAAGAGCCGGACCTGGGCAAATGCCTTTAATCTCAGCACCTGGGAGGAAGAGGTAAAAGAATCACCATGAGTTCAAGGCCACCCTGAGATTACATAGTGAATTCAGTTCAGCCTGGGATACAGCAAGACCATACCTCAAAAAACAAAAAAAGAGAAAGAGAAACTGCAGTGGTCCTAAACCAGAAGACCCTTGAAATGCCTTCCATTAGCCCACTTCTCCAACACGCCTCCTCTTACAGAAAATGGAAGGTGAGAGGAGGCAAAGTGCAGTGATGGCGAAGTGAAAAAAGATGTTGCTTTAACAGTACAATGTGGAAATATTTTCTTCTTCCAAACAAGCTTGTCATTTAAAAGCAATCAAAACTTTCAATTATGGGCTAGAGAGATTGCTTAATGGTTAAGGCATTTGCCTGCAAAGCCTAAGAACCCAGGTTCAATTCCCCAGTACCCACAAAAGTCAGATGCACATGGTGGCACATGCATCTGGAGTTACTTTGCAGTGGCTAGAGGCCCCAGCATGCCCATTCATTCATTCAGTCAGTCAGTCAGTCTCTCCTCCCCCCACCATTCTAATAAAAATTTAAATTTTTTTCAGGCTGGAGAGATGGCTTAGTGGTTGAGGTGCTTGTCTGCAGCACCAAAGGACCCAGGTTCAATTCTCCAGAACCCACATAAACCAGATGTACAAGGTGACACATATGTCTGGAGTACCTCTACAGCAGCTAGAGGTCCTGATAAACCCATGCTCACTCTCTCCCTGCCTCTCTCAACTAAATAAAAAAAAATATTTTAAAAGAATTTCAATCACTCCTTAGAAAATTTATCTAGCCCATGACATTGATTTTTCCAAAAGTATTTTTGTATATTTATTTGCAAGCAGAGAGGAAGAGAGGAGGAGGAGGAGGAAGAGGAGGAAGAGGAAGAGCACATCAGGGCCTCTAGCCACACAAATGAACTCCAGATGCATGTGCCACCTTGTGTATCTGGCTTACGTAAGTACTGGGGTATTGAATCCATGCCATCAGGCTTTACATGGAAGCAATTTTAACTGCTGAGGCATGTCTCCAGCCTAATATTCTTTTTTTTTTTTTCTTTTTTAATGGTTTTTGGAGGTAGGGTCTCAATCTAGCCTAAGATAACATGGAAGTCACTCTTTAGTTTCAGAGTGGCCTTGAACACATAGCATTCCTCCTACCTCAGCTTCCCAAGTGTTGGGATTAAAGGTATGTGCCACCACACCTGGCCTGGTATTCTTTATAGTGACAGAATTTAATAAATATTTCCCCCCACAGTTTTGTTTATAAGTATTAACTACCTATTATAAGACATAATATTCTTTCCCAAAAGGATCAAGTGTGATTTCAATGACTGAAGTTTGACAGAGAACTGATAAAATACCTTTAAAAGGGGTGGGGCTGGAGAGATGACTCAGTGGTTAAGTAACTTGCCTGCAAAGCCTAAGGACGGCCAGATGCACAAGGTGGTGCATGAGCCTGGAGTTCGTTTACAGTGGCTAACAGCCCTGACATGTCATTCTCATTGTCTGTCTCTCTCTCTGCCTCCTTCTCAAATAAATAAGTAAACAAACAAGCAAGCAAACAAAGGTTACTCAAAATACTAAACTTATGAGGCGTCACTTAAGAGACGATGAGCGACACAAAGCAGGCCTGCAGCACGGCCGTCCGAGACTGGTCTCCCCAGGAGCAACCTACAGCTTGTTACGTGAAGTACACCTCATCTGCCCTCTTAACTTTGTTTCTTCTGGGATAACGTCATCTTACCATCTTTGCAGGTTTTTCCGTTCTCCAGGAGTCTGACCCCCGTTGGGCAAGCACACTGATAAAAAGGCTTGACTGGAGACATCAAACACAAATGGGAACAACCACCATTATCAACGCCACATGGATTTGTAGCTGTCAAATATAAATCACAGTGATTAATACCAACAGTTATGAATGACCTCTCTCATTCTGGGTACACAAAGGTTAACAACTATAACATGAGCAACTGTGATCAACCAAAATTATTACCAAATGTTATCCAGGTGCTGGACTACCAAGCCATCTGCAACAAAAGGAATTCATCAGTGAGAACTTACTTTAGTATTTTCTGTCCAAAGAGAAATAAACAAAAAAGAAAAGCAGGAGAGCCTTGGCCTAAAAGTGCTTAAAATCTTATCAGTAAGTCAAAATTAGCAAACTATAAAAATGAAAAAGAAAACAAGATTAGATGCTATTTTGCACATTACAGACTCTAAGAGTCAACAGGGAAAAGAAATCCCTCATGTTAAAGCAAGCAGGAAGACTTCATGATGCCCACTGGACCGGGCAGCCGCCCTGACAGCAGCACAGGTGTGCCCAACTGCAAGGATAGACACTGGCAAGACAGTCGGGTGGGTGAGAACTCTGACTAGACGCTACAGTTCCTGGTGACAAACAGGCAACACTAAAAAACGAAGAACAGGAGCACAGTGGCAGCGAGTACGGGATGCTGGGAAAAGCAAGTAGAGCAGTCAAGTCAAGAGGTGAGCAGAATGGGTTTGAGAGACGTGTCTGAAGAGCAGAAGGCAGAGCGTGGTGTCACGTGCCTGCAAGAGCAGCACAGGAAGGCAGAGGCAGGAGGATGAGGAGGTCAGCCTCTACTACACAGGGAGTTGGAGGCCAGTCTGAACTACATATATCCTGTCTTACAAATTTTTAAATTTGGGCTGGAGGGATGGCTTAGCGGTTAAGGTGCTTGTCTGCAAAGCCAAAGGACCCAGGTTTGATTCCCCAGGACCCACATTAGCCAGATGCACAAGGGGGGTGGCACACACATCTGGAGGTCGTTTGCAGTGGCTAAAAGCCCTTGCACCCCCATTTTCTCTCTCACTCAAATAAATAATTGTTTTAATGTAAAAAAAAATTTATTTGGGGCTCGGGAGATGGCTCAGCGGTCAAAGGGGTTTTCTTGAAGAATCTACCCTGGAGTACACACACACACACACACACACATACACACACACTTTTTAAAAAATATTTAAAAGAATTTTAGGGCTGGAGAGATGGCATAGCGGTTAAGCGTTTGCCTGTGAAGTCTAAGGACCCCGGTTCGAGGCTCGGTTCCCCAGGTCCCACATTAGCCAGATGCACAAGGGGCGCACACGTCTGGAGTTCATTTGCAGAGGCTGGAAGCCCTGGCACGCCCATTCTCTCTCTCCCTTTATCTGTCTTTCTCTCTGTGTCTGTCGCTCTCAAATAAATAAATAAATAAAATTTAAAAAACAAAGAATTTTAAATTTTTTTAAAGGCTTGCATATTCTGAGCGCTGCCTAGTATGTAGAAGGCCTGGGTCAACCCTCAGCACTACAGAACCCACCAGCATCCCCCTCCCCCCAAAAAAAGAAACCTAAGAGGAAAGAACAAGTACACTGGAGCAAATAAACTGTGAAAATGAGTATGTTCAAATAACATTCATAAAAAACTCAACGTAAGATGGAAAACAACAGACTATAAAAGAAGCCAGGTGTGGTGGCCTTTAATCCCAGTGCTCCCAGAGCTAGAATAGCTGTGAGTTCAAGGCCAGCCTGGACTACAGAGTGTATTCCAGGTTAACCTGGTCTAGAAGAAGATCCTATCTCAAAAAATAAGAGAGGGAGAGCAAAAGAGAGAGAGAATGAGAGAAATAAAAGTCAGTAGCATCAAAAATTACTGCAAATTCTCACAAACAAAACATAAAGGACCAAATCTACCATTTAAAAGGAAACTGGGGGAAGTGGGCTAACCATGAGAATGAAAAGTTCATGCATGACTAAACATTTCCTTTAATACATGAGTAAAACATGCATTTTAATTAGTTCATGGTCATTAGAGGTAATTTAATACACAGAATATTTGATTATCTCCTTCTAACTGGAAAGAACTAATACAAAGCAACACAGGATTCAAAACTCATCTTTGCATGCCATGCATTTATTTTATTGTTATGTTTTGCTTGTTTTGTTTTTGATGCAGGGTCTCGTTCTAGCCCAGGCTGACCTGGAATTCACTATGTAGTCTCAGGCTGGCCTCAGACTCACAATCCTCCTACATCTGCCTCCAAAGTGCTAGGATTAAAGGTGAGTGTAACCACACCTGGCTAAAACTTCATCTTTGGCTATAGCAAACAATCTGAAATATCCTAAGACAAATACTGGACATTGATTTATATATGTGCCAAACATTTAACATTCTCATATTCCACTTAAACCTCATTCCATTCTTCCCTTACTAGATGTCACTGTCAGCTGACCAAAGCAGTAACAGATAACCAAAAATAGAAACAAAATGTAAAAGCGGAGGTCATGTGAGAGCATGGAGAAGTGTGGCCACGTAGCTGCAGCAGCAGTGTAAGCACGAATACTTACCAGCCAGACCAACACGAGTGGTTTATAAACACATTCAAATGCAGAAATAATGTGAGCAAAAACTGCATTTATGCATAAACTCAGCAAATGAGTTGTATCCATTTTTATTCCTCTGTTCTCCATCACCATGACCCCTACCCCAAATAAAGGCAGAAAACTATGTAGCAAGAGCTGCTAGACCACCTAAGCTTTAAGCTGGTTTAACCTGCATTATATGTGGATGCTTCTCCTCTGTTTTTCCCCTAGTACTGCCTTTGGATATGTCCTTCATCCTCCTAACCCTCACTACAGCCAGACAACAGAGCTGTTCCAACTTGCACTTTAAAAATCCAGATCACTTACCATTTGGCTGCCTCTGCTGGCTGAAGGCATGTATATCCATGGGAGAGAAGATGTTAGAGTGGATTTCACGCAGACCCTCGCCAGTATACTTGTTGCAAGCCAAAATGGAGTGCGTATTCCAGTCAGTCCAATACAATGTGTCCTCAAATAACGTCAAGGCAAAAGGATGTGGAAGGGAACCTTTAACCACTGCCTGCCTATTAACACAAAAAGAAAAACTTAAATTTATCACATCATCATCACTCACATTTAAAATGGTCTTGTTTTAAATTAACATATAAATACAACATACTGTGGATCAAAAACATCTATAAAAAAACCAAGGTAAGGGCTGGAGGGATGGCTTAGTGTTAAGGAGTTTGCCTGTAAAACCAAAGGATCTTGGTTCAATTCCCTAGGACCCATGTTAGCCAGATACACAAGGGGGTGCATGTGTCTGGAGTTCGTCTGCAGTGGCTGGAGGCCCCCGCCATTCTCTCTCTCTCCCCCTCCCTCTTTCTGTCAAATAAATAAATATTTAAAAAACAAGGTAAATGACAGATTCAAGAGTTTTTAAAATGTCCCAAAACCCCACCTGAACCCCACCTAACATGACGGCAGGACCCACGGTCATGACGAGGCACATGCAGAGCACGCACCTACTGGCCCTGCTACCAGCCCCTCGCTCCACTTCTAGACTCTCACCTCTCGTCCTCCCACAGAACTCATCTCATCAGGAAAAGTGAGCAAACCCTGGGGAACAGATTAAAGTCAGAAACAGGCTTATCCCTTCTTGATGTGGAAAAAAAACTGAGCCAGTTTCTCCAATCACTTCTTAGGATTTTAGTAAGTGCAATTTTAGTAACATACACATCATGCTAAAAAGTAATTTAGATCGGGTGCTCCCTACAAACCTCACTCCAGCCCCCAAAACTGGTCACCTGAGCTGATTTTGCCGTGTTCCTTTCTGAGCTCCCCAATTCAGCCATCCAAAGTAGCCTTGCCCTGCAGGACTCACTCACGACACAAAAGAGGTCCAGAACTGCACACCAGCACATGTTACGTACAAGGAGCCACAGCAAGACCTGGTACTCAAGGCACAGGGCTCTGCTGAGAGTCAGAGTTGTGCAACTAGCAAATGGTCTAGGATAGTGAATAAATCATATTTAGCATCAAATTTAACATTCAAGAAAATAAGTGTTTTGGTATTTTCAAAACCAGATTTCTCTGATCTTCCAGCCTAGGAAGTGTGGAGGGGGGATATAAGCTACTGAAGAGAAGTAGAGTATCAAATATCTTGAGGACGATGATTCAGTTTTTAGTCGTATGATGCTGTGATCTCTACCACCCACTAATCTGCACATTTCTATACCTATACTAAATGAAAAAGCAATATCAATTTTATCAAAGCAGAGTTGGTATCTGTTACCATATCTGGACCAGTTCTAGCCTGAAGTGTCATAAATTCAGGCCAGAATTTTTATTTTATTTTATTTTTAAATTTTTTATTTTATTTTATTTTTAAAATCTGACTATAAGATTAGGATGGCTAATAATCTTCCAAAATTAAGTATGATAAAACACAAAGAAAAGATGTCAAGACAGACAAGTGATGAAAATGAAAAATAAACGATGTAAAAACCAAGCTACTTGGCACTTCATCAACCATCCTAAAAATTGCAAATTGCATAACCAGATCTTTTAAGAAAAACCTTGGAAAAAGCCTTTTAAATCCCTTTATGTCTCTTTAAATAAAAAGTTAAAATTCATTCTCATAAACTAAACCCCAAAAAGTAGACAATAGAAAAGCAAAATCCCTGCCTAAAAGCTGAGTAAGCTTGTTATATATACTGACTGAAAACGGGATTAGAAGCCAGACAGAGTCGAGTTTAAATCCTCCCAACACAACTGACATCGTTTTTAAGGCTCATTTTCTTCATCTGTGAGTGGAAGATAGCCATCGCTCCTTACCGAGTCACCATGAAGACTAAATGATCACATATACAAAAGCCATTCCACATGGCACTCCACACTTAGTAATACTTCATAAATGACTCCCCAATTTCAGGGCATTTATTCTCAATATTTTAGTGTTTCTAATATAAGGATAATATTTTACAATGCTAATATTTCATGTGGTAGTTTTTGAATAAACTTTTAAAGTGAACAATTTACTAGTCAGTAAATACTGTAAGTAACATTCAGTAAATTGTCATTTTTTTCAGACTTCTTTAGTCACATCCCCCTGAAAGCCAAGTCACTGTAATGCTACACACGCAACACTTGGTGGATTGCTTTAGAGCTGTTACTTTATTGAGTAGCTCTGATGTTTAGAGAGCGCAGACTATGGCTTATTTATAGTCCCAGAATGTCATATATTACTCATACAAATCAGGCAAACTTGTTAAAACAGTGTGTGCTTGATTAAATTAAATGTTTTAAGTGAAAACTATAACAGCTAAACAAAACACAGAGCTGAAGGCAGCTGACACACGGGTCATATATGGATGTGTCCAGCTAACGGTGGCTTGCTCCTGAACACGGAAATACCAATACTTCCAGCACTGACACACGGAAGTACCGGTCGTCACCTTCTTCCCAAGAAAACCCAGTTTCTGGTTTCCCCCTGATTGAGGAGTTGATTTTTGTGTCTACTGCCAGAACAAAGCCTGGTCCTCAGCACCTCAGGGACAGTGAAGAGCGCAGGTGGAAACAGGGAGCACCAATGATCTAGAGCTAGCTACGACTGCCCATCCACCCCTGCCCGCCGCACCTGACTCACAGCTACGCCCACTAGCAGGCCTCCAGGAGCCTGCTTGCTGGCCGCCTTTCTCAGGAACCTTTCCTATGCTTCTTGCGAATCCTACACCATCCAGACTTAGCCTGCACCAGATACTTCTGCATGTTGTTCACTTTCTGTCTCTGGACAACATCCCTGAGCCTGCCCCTCTCCAAACTGCCCGCCTGTGCGAGCAGCCAATCTTAGTGTAAGCACACCTCAGGAGGACTTACTGTCAAGCACTCTGACCTGAACCTAACCTTCAAAGAGAGATTTCCGACATCACAGCTCTTGACAGTCTCCACGTATCCTGTATGTGGAAGCATGACTAGGAAGGAAACCAAAAGCCCAGGACAGCATTCACAACACAGCTACATAAAAAGGCACAAACCCAAGGCTGAGCATCCTGTGCATGCCCTTAATTCCAGCACTCAGGAGGCAGAGGTAGAAGGATCTTGTGGGTTCAAGGCCACTCTGAGACTACATAGTGAATTCCAGGTCAGCCTCAGCCAGAACAAATCAAACTAGAATCTATTTCAAACGTCAGGAAGAAATGAAGAGTACCAGAAACCATAAATACGTGAGTTATACAAAAGTCTCTATTCGGGAAGCTGGGAACATGGCTCAGAGGTGAGAGGTGCACACCATGAAGGACCAGATTCAGTTGCAAAGCCACCCATGCAAACCAGATGCAAAAAGTGGCACAAGCATCTGGTACCAGCTCACTCACAGTGTGCCTACATATACATACATGTGTATACATATACACACCACGTGCAAGCAAACACTTTTTAAAAGAAATCGGAAGCTCTGAAGAAAATGTCTACTCATTTTAACCTCTTAAAAACAAAATTATATAAAATAAGATTTACAGGGCTGGAGAGATAGCCTAGCACTTGCCTGCGAAGCTTAAAGAAAGAATTACAACACTGGGGCTGGAGAGAGATCTTAGCGGTTCAGGCACTTGCCTGCAAAGGCTAAGGAGACCCTGGGAATACTATCACGCTCTCTGACCTGAACCTAACCTGGAAAGGGAGATTCTCTACATCACGGCCCTTGACAGTGTCCACATCCTGCATGTGAAGCATCTGCACAAGGTGGCGCATGTTTCTGGAGTTTGTCTGTAATGGCTAGAGGTCCTGGCACACCCATTATCTAGCTCTATCTGAAACCCCCAAATAAAATTAAAATTTACAACACTGTACTGGTTCTAACAGAAATACAATACAAATGACAGTATCACAAAGGTGAGGAGAGGCAGAAAGGCTCACAGGAATTAAGTTACTAGTACCATAAGGTATGTTTTCGCAAAATGCACATGGTAATCTCTCAATCACTTAAAATCCCTAAAATAGGGGTGGAGAGATGGCTCAGAGGTTTTTAAAGATGCTTGCTTGCAAAGCCTGAAGGTCTGAGCTCAACTCCTCAGTATACATGTAAAGTCAGCTGCAAAAAATGATACATGCATCTGCAATTTGTGGTTTTTTGTTGTTGTTGTTTTGGTTTTTTTTTCAGCAAGAGGCCCCAGGATGTCCATATTCTCTCTATTCCCCCTTTCCTCTCTCACATATACACCCCAAGTAAATTAATTTTTTAACCCCCAAAATATACTATTAAAAGATCAAAACATAAAAGATCAACAAAGTCAGATATAAAGGGCACTTTTAATCCCAGCACTTGGGAGGCAGAGGTAGGAGGATCACTGTGAGGTTGAGGCCACCCTGAGGCTACACAGTGAATTTCAAGTCAGCTTGGACTAGAACAAGACCCTACCTCAGAAAACCAAAAGGCAAAAGTTACTAAGACTAAAACAAAGCAACATTCAACTACATGCTACCTACAGAAGGCATGCTTTGGACACAAACACAAACAAGTCCCGCGCACACAATCACACCGAGCACTAACGAGAAGAACTGAGAAGCCCCAACAGGGTTAGGGCGTCGTAACACCCTGTTCTCACTGAAGAACAGAACCGCTAGGCAGAAACTGATCAAGGAGACAGAAAATCTGAAATTATCAATCACCTTAACATTTGTAAGATACTCCGACAAGAGAATGAATACACATTTTTCACAAGGACAAAAGCAACTTTCTGCAGGATAGATCACATGCCATTTCTGCCTTGTTCTCCTGTTGTGCTGGGGACTGAATGCAGGAGCTTGCATTTCTAGGCAAATGTTCTACCCCTGGGTTACATCCCCAGCCCACATGCCAGCTAATTAAAAACCAAAATTTATGGATACATTGTTAATTGACAGAGTGCATACTTAGCATCCATGAAGATCTAGGTTCCATCTCCATCATTTAACAAGAAAAAAAAACCACATGTATGTGTTTTCAAGAGAGGCAGCATTGGTTATAATCACAGTATTTCAGAAGCCAAGCGAAGCCAGCCTGGGCTGCACAATGAGACCTATGTTAAGATAAAGACACATCGTACAAAGAGCTTCTCTGACCAAAATGGAATCCTTTAGGAATCCACAATGAATGAAAATTCAAGAATCAAAATTTCTTTCTCCTTTTTCTAAGTCTCGATTTCCTAAATTCTTCCTCACAGTCTTCTTAATGAGCAATGGGTAACTGGCGTGGTGGCTCACACCTATAACCCTACCCTGAAGAGGCTGAAGCAGGAAGGTTGCCAAAATTTTCCAACCTAGGTAGGCTACAGAATGAAACCTTGTCTCAAAAAGGGGAGAGGGAAAAAGATAATCTTTTCTCTACAATTTTGTTTTGATACAATGCAATGCTCATGCTCAGAGCCAGTAACAACTTGGCATAGCCATTCTGAAAGCATTTACTGGAGACAGCCTGATCTGGCCTCTGTCCTCTGCGGACATAGCATACTTGCCAGACACTGGAGGGGCAACCACTCACTCTCTCATCCTTAAAATATGCTACCTGTGGGAGTCTGAATGGATGGCTCCCAATATGTTCAGGATTTTATTAAAGTTTGCAATTTAGACCTGCAGCCACCTGGCTGGGGGAGGTGTCACTGTGGGGGGATCCTAGGGTCCAGCCCTAAGGTGGGGGGGGGGGGTTGGAATTCCAGCCTAAGATACGCGAAGTACCTGAGCTCTGGGGTTCCTAATTGTGCTTGCTCATGGTGCTGATGGCTTTTTTCTCACACCACGGACCTGTTAAAGCTTCTTCTGCCATTACGGAACTTCCCCTGGATCTGTAAACTTCAAATAAATCCCTTCTTCCCCTCATAAACTGTGCTGGTTTGGAGGCTCATCCCAGCAACGACACAAGGCTGTCTGCTACAGCTCCCCACTTGGCCAGCAGACCTGAGGCTCTCCTGGTTGTTGCTAATTCTGCTTGTTCCTGCCTGGACAGCGAACCACAGAGAGGCCTGCTTATGTTTTGAATACCTGCAGTCAGTTTACAGCCAGGTTTTAGCCATGTGTTCTTCAAATCTGTCATCCGGTTTCTTATCCATTTGCATCAGAAACCTATGAGAAGGCCATAGCATCGTCTGACAATGAACACAAAGCTGAATGTGGCAGCTTTTTAAAAAATATATATTTATTTGAGAGTGACAGAGAGAGAAAGAGGTAGAGAGAGAGAATGGGTGCACCAGGGCTTCCAGCCACTGCAAACTCCAGACGCATGCGCCGCTTGTACATCTGGCTAATGTGGGTCCTGGGGAATCGAGCCTTGAACGGGGTCCTTAGGCTTCACAGGCAAGCGTTTAACCACTAAGCCATCTCTCCAGCCCAGGCAGCTGATTTTTATGTTCACTTTTGTCCTTTATAAAAGTTTGCTTTTACCTATGTCTAAACTATCTTTAAGTTATTCCACTTTTTTGAAACAAGTAAAAAAATCTGACAAAAAAGTTTGTTTTAGTTGAATTCTCTAAACCTCCTAATGGAGAAAATTTTAAAATATTTACATTCTAAAGAACCCTTTCGCTATTTAAGAGTCTCTTCTGGTAGGATCTTAAGAACATCAAAAACTCCACATACTCAAACACAAGAATATACATAAAAAGTGCCTTTGAGGGGCTAGAGAGCTGGCTTAGTGGATAAGGTGCTTGCCAGCCAAGCCTAAGGACCCAGGTTCAATTCTCCAGATCCCACATAAGCCAGATGCATATGGTGGCACATGTACCTGGAGTTGTTGGCAGTGCCCATTCTCTCTCTCTTTCTCTAACAAATAAATAAAATTATTTTTTAAAGTGCCTTTGGAAGTCCAGACATGATCTGAGAAGACACTCCTCAGACTGACACACCACTGAAGAACGGAGGTAGTCCCGAGCAAGAATGACAAGCAATGCAGTCCTCCTTTGCTACAGGCTAGCAAGATGCACGACTAATGCAGCTACTTTTAAAGACCAAACTGAAGGTCTGCTCTAATTCCCTTTGACACTGGTAGGAAAGCACTCTGATTTCCTCTGTGAACAACTGAGAACCAGGAGTGGTGGATCATGCCTTTAGTTCCAATACTCAGGGAACTAAGATGAGAAAAGTACCATGAATTTGAGGTCAGCATGGAAAAGAATGAGTTCCTGACTCAAAACAAACAACAAAAAAAGCCACAAAGATGAGTTTTATATTTTGATTTAATATATCAAGTCCACGTGGAACTTTCTTAAACTACACACAAACACATGACAATCTTACCGATTTGTTCCATCCAGGTTTGATTTATGGATGAAATTAAGTTTTGCATCTGCCCAATAAAGCTTCCGTTCCTCATAATCCAAAGTCAGTCCATTTGGCCAGTAAATTTCAGTGTTTATTATAATGAAACGATTTGAGCCATCCATTCCAGCACGTTCTATCTTTGGCACTTCTCCCCAGTCTGTCCAGTACATGAACCTAAAAATAAAAAATTCATTAGAAAAGTCAACCAATAATCTGACATACAGCAAAACTATCCTTCAAAATTGAAGGTGAGCTAGAGTAATGCAAATAAATAAGAATTTGCTGCTCACAGACCTGCCTTACCAGAGACACCAGAATAAATTCTTTAGGATTAAAAGTATTCACACATATAATTCACCTAGGTAACTATTCTCTCAATAGATTAAAAAGACATTTTTACAAAAAAAAAAAAAAACGGTTGTTTTGTTGGACTTTTAGTATAGTATATTAGAGCATAACAGTATTAATCAAGGGGTGGGCAATCAATATGGAGCCAAAGAACTTACCTCAGAAATTAAATCAAAACCAAGGCAAGAAAGAAGTTCAGAAATGGCTTAAGTGTCTGCTAATATATGTTATAAATTTTTTTCTCAATGCTGGGAACAGCTCAATAGATAGCATGCTTGTCACACAAGTGTGTAAATACTTCAGCTCAGAAGCCGGCTGGGTGCTACAGCATCTGCAAGTATAATCTCGGTGCTTAGGACGAGACACGGGAGTTGCCCAGAAGCTCTGGGGCCAACTAACTAGGTGACAGCCCTACCTCAAACAAGGCGGGAGGCAAGGACTGACACCCCCTGACCTCCACACACTCGCACCCACACTCTCATCAAATAAATAAAAATGTTAAAGAAAAACAATGTACTTGACACATGAATGTGTGGACGGGCCTTGTATTTGCTACTCTTATTTCTGCTGTGGCAAAATACCTAGCAAGCATCTTCAGGGTTGGCTTCTCTGGGCTTACAGTTCCAGTCCTAGTCTATCACGGCAGGGAGGCCACAAAGACAAGAGCACGAAGCAGCTGGTCACATTCAACCCACAGTCAGGAAGCGGGGAATGACAAATGCTCACGCTCAGCTCACTTCCTCCTTTTTATTCAGTCTAGGACACCGAGCCATGGAATGGTGCCACCCACGGTTAAGGTGGGTCCTTCCCCACTTCAATTAACTAACCTAGCAACTCCCTCTCAGATATGCCCAGAGATTTGTCTTGTAGGTGAGTCTAAAACCAGTACAAGACTAACCATCACGGACTTCAAAAATTCTAGTAAAGTGAAAAAAGTCAGACACAGTACCAACATGCTGTATGACTGCATTTACCTGAAGAGGCAGCAGAAGGCAGCTGCTTAAAGAGCAAAGAAATCCAATGACGGGAGGGAGGGATGACTTGGCAGTTAATGTATTTGCCTGCAAAGCCAAAGGACCCAGGTTCAATTCCCCAGGACCCATGTAAGCCAGATGCACAAGGGGGTGCATGCGTCTGGAGTTAATTTGCAGTGGCTGGAAGCCCTGGTGAGCCCATTCTCTCTGTCTGTCTGTCTGACTCTCTCAAATACATAAATAAAACTTTAACAAAAAGGACATCAATGGTTTCCTTGGTTGGGGAGTGCGAACAGGTACTAGGTTTCTGTAACTAGTCATTAAGGGGAATGCTCTAAAGCTGACTGTGGTGATGGCTATGCAACACTGTAAATTTAATGAAAATTATGGAATTGTAAGTATGGGAACGTTTTCCTTTATGAATAGATCCAATCAGGCCCAATCTCCTCACATAAAAGTAATTGGATCCATTTATACAAAGGCAGAGGCAAGTTATGCTTCATGGACTGAATTCAAAGCGCAACTATCCTACAAAATTCTAACGTACCTTTACAATAAGACTAAATGTGGGGGTCAAAGAATGTGGGGCTGGAGAGATGGCTCAGCAGTTAAAGTGATTCCTTGCAATGCCTGACAGCCCGGGTTCAATCCTCCAGTACCCATGTAACCTAATGTGGTACATGCATCTGGAGTTCATAGGCAGTGGCAGGAGGCCCTGGTGCGTGCGCACGCGTGCGCGCGCGCACACACACACACACACACACACACACAATCTCTCTGTCCCACTCTCTCCTTATAAATAAATAAAAATGTAAGATGTTGTGAAAACAGGACTGGAGAGCAACTACAATGCAATAATATTTCAATTATCCCAACAAGAAATTTATAATAGATACAATCAGGGTGGTGCCAGCAGACAGAAGACAGCGAAGTCCAAAGATATTTGGCAGACAAAAAACTGACAGTTCTTGGTTATGAAAGGTGAAGGAAGATGGTGTCATTAGGTCTTTGGACAGAACACAGTATCTTCTGGGAATGGAGACATCAGTACACACCAGAACAGGAACTAGGTAAACATGGAGATTGGAGTTTGATCCCCAATACCCTTGTGAAATGTGGGGCATGGTGGCACACCCCCCAGCACTGGGGAGGCAGAGAAGGCAGATGAAAGACAGTGTAGCACATTGACTTAAGAGTACAAATCCTAAGCTAGGCTGCTCAGCTCTGCCACTCCCTACACAGGTGAGGATTAAAACCAGTCCCACCTCAGTGTCCTGAGGATGTAAGCACACATCTGGAATTCAGTTACAGTAGCTGGAGGCCCTGACATGTCAATCCTCCCCCCTTGCCTCCCTCCCTCCATCTGTGTCCCATTTAAAAACAAAAAAGGCCAGTCTGTTGGTCTCGCCTCAAAAAAAAGGAAAGATCAACCCAGACTTCATTCTTTTCCCGCACATGCACGTTTTCATGTTCAAACCCTTCTGACTCTTCCTTCCCCCAGCCCAAGGCCCTCTGAAAGGCATACAGGAACACACAGATGTTACCGAGATCATTTTGTGCAGGGGGTGTGCGTTACAGCACAGTGAAATGCATTTTTCTACTAAAGACCTGCAGTGCACATGTCATAAATGAAGTAAGGTTTCTGCGGCGTAACAAAGTTCGCCAGCCAGCAACCCTCTTCTCTACTCCCCTACATAGAGTGAAAACTGCTAGTACTCTCCAAGAAAGCTCTGAGAAGCGGGACGTGGTGGCGCACACCTTTAATGCCAGCACTCAGGAGGCAGAGAGAGGAGGATCACCGTGAGTTCAAGGTCACCTGAGACTACAGAGTGAATTCCAGGGCAGTCGAGGCCAGAATAAGACCCTACCTAAGGGGAAAAAAAGGAGCATACAAATAAAGCTCCAAGGACAACAAATGACACCGACAGAAATGGTGAGACGAGCACCTGGGGGTCACGTCAATGTTACACTACATGAAGTCAAATAAACTGTCTATGACGTTAAAAATATAATGTGGAAAGTTAAGCGAGCCAGGCGTGGTGGCGCACACCTGCAATCTCAGCACATGGGAGGCAGAGGTAGAGGATCACTGGGAGTTCAAGGCCACCCTGAGATTACATAGTGAATCCCAGGTCAGCCTGGCCTACAACGAAACCCTACCTCAAACAACAACAAAACAAAACAGAAGAATATTAAAAGTTCACTACAGAGGACTGGGAGATGGCTCAGTGGTTAAAGGCACTTGCTTGCAAAGCCTGTCAGCCAGGGTTTAATTCCCCAGCCACCCACATAAAGGAGGATACAAACAGTGGTACAACCCTACTGAATTTGTTTGAAGCAGCAAAAGACCCTGACACACCCACTTACACACGCAAATAATTTTTTTTCATGTTCACTACAAAGCCAGGCATGATGGTGCAGCAGTAATCCCAGCACTGTGGCGGCAGAGGCGGCCGACCTGGGAGTTGCAGGCTCCTCCAGCTACATAAGCAAGGCTGCCACAAGAGAACAAAACAAACTAAAAGCTCAATACAAGTTTAATATGTGTACAAGTGAAGCACTTTCACTCAGTGAGTAGTTGATGGGGAGAGACATTTTCTTCAGTAACGTAGTCACTGGTAAGGTGACCATGCTCCTGTAAACAGCCATAATGAAAACCACTGACACACGCACAAACACAGTCTGATTGCAAACATGTACATGTACAGAAATATCATAATGAACCCATTGTCGTGTGCAATTAATATATGATAATAAAAAATAAAAATAAGGAGGCTGGATAGATGGTTTAGTGGTTAAGTGCTTGCCTGTGAAGCCTATGGACCTCAGTTCAAGGCTCGATTCCCCAGGACCCACATTAGCCAGATGCACAAGGGGGCGCACGCGTCTGGAGTTCGATTGCAGTGCCTGGAGGCCCTGGCGTGCCCACTCTCTCTCTTTCTATTTGCCTCTTTCTCCGTCACTTTCAAATAAATAAATAAAGATAAAAATAAGGGAACCAGGTTAATCCCAGCACTCAGGAGGCAGAGGTAGGAGGCTCATTATGAGTTTGAGGACACCTTGCACCTACATAGTGAATTCCAGGTCAGCCTGAGCTAGAGACAGACCCCACCTCGAAACCAACATAAAAAAAGAAAATTAAAATAAGGGCTGGAGAGATGGCTTAACAGTTACACCAAAAAAGAACAAACTATGGAAAGAAAAACAAATCTAATAAAAATGGTCTAATAAAATAGTGTCATTATTTACTGCTATGAAATGTCCTCACTGTGTCAAGAATTAAGATTCTGGCAGCCATATTGTGGTGACTGGATTCAGGTGTTCCCATAAACTTACGTGTTCTGAATTCTAGGTTCCCAACTGGTAGCAATTTGGGAATTGGAGCCTCCTGGAGACAGACCATTGTTGGGTGCGGGCTTATGGGTGTTATAGCCAGCTTCCTCTTGCCAGCGTTTGGCACACATTCCTGTTGCTGTTGGCCAGAAGGTGTTGTCCACCCTCTGCTCATGCCATCGTTTTCCTTGCCATCATGGAGTCCGTAAGCCAAAATAAACCCTTTTATCCCAAAAGCTGCTCTCGATTGGGTGCTTCCTGCCAGCAATGTGAAGTTGACTGCAACAATACTGGTACCGAGAAGTAGTGTTGTTGCTGCTACAAACCAGACTGTGTGGCTTTGGTCATTTGGAACTAATTTGAGGGAGGAATGTGGAAGGATTTGAAACCTTGGCCTAAGCGACACTTTGCAAGCTGTAAATAAAGCTGGATGGAGGTTGGAAAGATAGCTGAGCGGTTAAGGCATTTATTTGCCTAAAAAGCCAAAGGATCCTGGTTTGATTATCCAGGACCCATGTAAGCCAGATGCACAAGGGGGCACATGAATCTGGAGTTCGTTTGCAGTGGCTGAAGGCCCTAGCATGCTCATTCTCCCCCGCACCCCAGCCTTTCTCTGTCTCAAATAAATGAATAAATAAAATATATTTTTTAAAATAAAGAGCTTGATGGACTGAATTGAAAGACCTGAATGCAGTAAGAACTAAGGACTGTGAGGTTTGGCTTATGAAGGTGAGAAAGAGTTTTGCCTGGACTGGGCTAGAAGCAGTTTCTGTGAGAGACTTTCTATTATGCCTGTGTCCTGAGAATTTGTGCAGGGATGTATTAGGAATATGACACAGAAAAAAGTGAAATCTGTGGGCCAAAACTGCTGCCCATTCAACTGCAATTGTTTGAGAGATTACAATCATTGATCACTATGATGTTAGGGATGAATATGACTATGCCTCCCAAAAGTCCAACTGTCCCCAGAACAACAGTGCTAGGAGGTAAAGGCTAACGATAGGTGTTCAGGTCATGATATCAGAACCTGCATAAATGGATAAATGATGTGCACTGGGACAACAGGAAGAATGTAGGCTCTTTTGAAGAGGCATGAATGCTTGAAGAAGTATCACATTCTTAAAAGTCTGCTTTATTCCTAGACCATCGTGATAGCACACGCCTTTATTCCCAGCACTTGGGAAGCAGAGGTAAGAGGATCACCGAGAGTTCGAGGCCACCCTGAGACTGACATAGTGAATTCCAGGTCAGCCTGGGCTAGAGTGAGATCTTACCTCAAAAAACCAATCCACTTCCCCTGGACTAACAAGGTGGTAGTCCACCTGTACTATGGAGTATAACAAATGAAGGAAAGACAGTCACTGAATTTGCAACATGGTTTTGATTTTTGGAAATGGCCATGGGCAGTGTGAAGCAGGCTTGGTGGCCCAGTGGAACCATGAGGACAAACCGTAGGTTGTACTGGAGACCCAAATAAGATGCCAGGTCTATGGGATGGCTGCCAGGACAGCTGCAGCACCTAATGAAGTTTTCCGGGACTCTGAGTAGCCTAGTGGAGGGGCAGAACTAGAACTCCAGAGACTTGTCACTGGTTTGAATTATAGATTTGGACACCTGTCACTGACTAAAGTTGTTGGACTTGAAGCTATAGAGTTTGATGTTTTCCCAGTTTGTTTTAAATCTTGTATTGGCCAGGCATGGTGGCTCATCCTTTAATCCCAGCACTCAGTAGGCAGAGGTAGGAGGTTCTCGGTGAGTTCCAGGCTACCCTGAGAATACAGAGTAAATTCCAGGTCAGCCTGAGCTACAGTAAGACCCTACCTCGAAAAACAAACAAACAAAATCTTGTATTGGTATTTCTTGGATTTCTTTGCTATACCCAATGCCATCTATTGCAGTGTGAATGTTTACTCTGTGCCATTACAGGGGATTTTTGGTATCATGGCCCAGTTAAATGACCTGGACTATGGGGATGTTTCAACATCATTAGGATTTGATAAAAACTATGGGGACCTTTAAAGTTGGACTAAATGCATTGCATTTTATATCATGTATGGTTATCAATTAATGGGGGCCAGGGGCAGAACGTGGTGGTTTAATTCAGTTGTCCCCCATAAACCCATGTGTTTTGAATTCTAGGTTCCCTGCTGCTGGTAACGTGGGGACTGGAACCTCCTAGAGATGATGGATTGATGGGGGTGGGCTTATGAGTGTTACAGCCAGCTCCCCTTTGCCAGTGGTTGACACACCTTCTTCTTGTTGTCCACCTGATATTGGCCAGGAGGTGAGGTCCAGCCTCTGCTCATGCCATCATTTTCCCCTGCCATCATACCCTAGAGTTTGTAAACCAAAATAAACCCTTTCCTCCACGAGCCACTCTTGGTCGGATGTTTTCTGACAGCAATGCGACCCTGACTACAATATACATTTTCAGATTGAAAGATCAAAGTATTCTCATATGATGTTAGGGATGAATATGACTATGCCTCCCAAAAGTCCAACTGTCCCCAGAACAACAGTGCTAGGAGGTAAAGGCTAACGATAGGTGTTCAGGTCATGATATCAGAACCTGCATAAATGGATAAATGATGTGCACTGGGACAACAGGAAGAATGTAGGCTCTTTTGAAGAGGCATGAATGCTTGAAGAAGTATCACATTCTTAAAAGTCTGCTTTATTCCTAGACCATCGTGATAGCACACGCCTTTATTCCCAGCACTTGGGAAGCAGAGGTAAGAGGATCACCGAGAGTTCGAGGCCACCCTGAGACTGACATAGTGAATTCCAGGTCAGCCTGGGCTAGAGTGAGATCTTACCTCAAAAAACCAATCCACTTCCCCTGGACTAACAAGGTGGTAGTCCACCTGTACTATGGAGTATAACAAATGAAGGAAAGACAGTCACTGAATTTGCAACGGTTTTGATTTTTGGAAATGGCCATGGGCAGTGTGAAGCAGGCTTGGTGGCCCAGTGGAACCATGAGGACAAACCGTAGGTTGTACTGGAGACCCAAATAAGATGCCAGGTCTATGGGATGGCTGCCAGGACAGCTGCAGCACCTAATGAAGTTTTCCGGGACTCTGAGTAGCCTAGTGGAGGGGCAGAACTAGAACTCCAGAGACTTGTCACTGGTTTGAATTATAGATTTGGACACCTGTCACTGACTAAAGTTGTTGGACTTGAAGCTATAGAGTTTGATGTTTTCCCAGTTTGTTTTAAATCTTGTATTGGCCAGGCATGGTGGCTCATCCTTTAATCCCAGCACTCAGTAGGCAGAGGTAGGAGGTTCTCGGTGAGTTCCAGGCTACCCTGAGAATACAGAGTAAATTCCAGGTCAGCCTGAGCTACAGTAAGACCCTACCTCGAAAAACAAACAAACAAAATCTTGTATTGGTATTTCTTGGGTTTCTTTGCTATACCCAATGCCATCTATTGCAGTGTGAATGTTTACTCTGTGCCATTACAGGGGATTTTTGGTATCATGGCCCAGTTAAATGACCTGGACTATGGGGATGTTTCAACATCATTAGGATTTGATAAAAACTATGGGGACCTTTAAAGTTGGACTAAATGCATTGCATTTTATATCATGTATGGTTATCAATTAATGGGGGCCAGGGGCAGAACGTGGTGGTTTAATTCAGTTGTCCCCCATAAACCCATGTGTTTTGAATTCTAGGTTCCCTGCTGCTGGTAACGTGGGGACTGGAACCTCCTAGAGATGATGGATTGATGGGGGTGGGCTTATGAGTGTTACAGCCAGCTCCCCTTTGCCAGTGGTTGACACACCTTCTTCTTGTTGTCCACCTGATATTGGCCAGGAGGTGAGGTCCAGCCTCTGCTCATGCCATCATTTTCCCCTGCCATCATACCCTAGAGTTTGTAAACCAAAATAAACCCTTTCCTCCACGAGCCACTCTTGGTCGGATGTTTTCTGACAGCAATGCGACCCTGACTACAATATACATTTTCAGATTGAAAGATCAAAGTATTCTCATATGATGTTAGGGATGAATATGACTATGCCTCCCAAAAGTCCAACTGTCCCCAGAACAACAGTGCTAGGAGGTAAAGGCTAACGATAGGTGTTCAGGTCATGATATCAGAACCTGCATAAATGGATTATTGTCATTATTATGAGAGAGTCTACCACAAAAGCTAGTTCAGCCCCTTCTTGCTCTCTCTCATTCTCCTGTCATCCTGTCTTCCTCCACGAGCAGTAATGAAGCCCTACCCAAAAACACAGCTGTTCTTTGTAAAATAATCAGTTTCAGGTATTCTGTGATAGCAGCACAGAACAGAAGCTATCTATATGACAACCAACATACCTGCCAATTCATCTTTTCAACATCTGCAAAGCACTATGGCATTGCACTGCTAGGAACCCATCCCCAAAGACAGAGACTTCGTATTTTCTTCCACCTGCATTCTCTTCTTAACTCAGCACACAGAAGCAAACAGCAAAAGATCAATCAGGGGACATCTCCATCTTCTCTAAACCAAAATCTGAATCTTCTGTGCATTTCAAAGTGATCTTATTACCAATAATGGACATAAAGCAATCCTCTAATAATTTAAATTTGAAGTCAATTCCTAAAAATAGCACCACAGGGGCCAAAGACATGGCTCAGAGTTTAGGGACACTAGCTTGTTTGCTGGCTCAGGATCACTTCTCAGCACCCATATAAAGTCAGATGCACAGATACTACTGGCATTTGTGTGAAGTGGCAGGAGGGTCTAATGCTCTCATACTCACTCTGCCCATTTTTCTCTTCTATCAAATAAATCAGTAAAATACTAACATAAAGCTAGAGACGATGGTACATGCCGTTAGCCCCAGTGCAGGAAGTGGAGGTAGGACTGGCCACCCTGGGACTGCAGGGTGAACTCTAGGCCAGCCTGAGCAAGAGTTCAGACACTCTGCCCCCCCCAAAAAAAAAATCAGTAATAACAACATAGCTATGCTATTAAGGTGAAAAATCTGAAGGCCTGAGGATAGCATAAATGGCATCTAGGAATAAACAACCCAAGGGATACTTAGCAGTTTTTGTTGATTGTATCTTCTCACTGAATATGTAAATAAGGTGGGGGCTAAAATAGTTCTTGTATTTTGAGTTTCTATAATCAAGTTCAGTAGGATGACCGTACTTTTTATTTTTTTAATATTTATTTGTTTATTTATGAAAGGGGAAGAGGCAGAGAGAGACAGAGAGAATGGGTGCACCAGGGCTTCCAGCCACTGCAAACAAACTCGAGATGTATGTGCCACCTTGTGCACCTGGCTTACGTGGGTCTTGGGGAATTGAACCGAGGTCCTTTGGCTTTGCAGGCAAGCACCTTACCACTAAGCCATCTCTCCAGCCCGAATAACTGTACTTTTTAAGCCCTGGCAGTACTCTATTACAAGGTTTAAGATAACCAGTGGCACACCCACTTGGCCTACAGGTATGCCTAAGTAGCCTACTTCATGTTCAAACCTTCAAGTTCATGGGGCTGAAGATACAGCTCAGTGATTAAGGTGCTCACCTGCAAAGCCTCAAGACCTGAACTTGATTCCCCAGTGCCCACGTAACACCAGATGTACAAGGAGGCGCATGCCTCTGGAGTTCACTTGCAATGGTTAGAGGTCCTGGCATGCCCATTCTCTCTCTTTATAACTGCTTCTTTCTCTCTCCCTCAAATAAATAAAATATTTAAGAAACCCTTGAGTCCAATAAAACTAATGGATAATCTCAATCATTTCTTCCACCCAGACATCTGGTATAGTTTGCATCTTGAACGTCCCTGCGGCTTGTGTCCCACTGGTCCCAAGATGATGGCTCTACTGGATGACAGAACTACTAAAGAAAATTAGGTCATTAGAGAGACAGCCCTTTTGAAGGGAATAATGGAGGCCTCAGCACTTTCCTAGTTGTCATGACCACTTCCCAGTTGTCATGAGGGAGAACACATGCCTGCCATGATATGCTGCCTCATCACACCCCCAAAGCAGCCCAGCCACTCGACCATAGGCTGAAACTCTGGACCTTCAAGCTGTCATCTCAGGGTATTCTGTACAAGGACGGAAAGCTGACTACAGCTCCCCAGCCCCATCATTCAGTCCATTTCATGTATGTATGTATATATGTATGTTATGTATGTATGTATGTGTATATGTATATGCACTATTTGTTTGTTTTCCGAGGAAGGGTTTTGCTCTAGTCCAGGCTGACCTGGAATTCACTATGCAGTCTCATGATGGCCTCGAACTTACAGCGATCCTCCTATTTGTGCCTCCCAAGTACTGGGATTAAAGGCATATACCACCACACCCAGCCGCAATAAGCTTAAAAGTATGGAAGTAATCAGTCTATCATAACCACATTATTTCCCCTATTTGATTATGCAGTTTCCTCTTTACTGCATGAATCCCAAACTCTACACAAGATTCTTCCTAAAGTCTCTGCTTTTCTCACCTCGTTGCCAGAGTGCCTTTCCAGAGATGCAGTAACTCTGAGGTTTTCCTAGCTTAAAAGTCTACAAAAGCTGGGCATAGCAGGTCACACCTGTAGAGACTGAGGCAAGAAAATTGTGTAACATATGAGGCCACACTGAGCTACAGAAAAGGGACCTTGTCTCAAAAAAAAAAAAATTTAGGATTCTCTAAAGCTAACTTTTTACAAAGCCACATTAATTAATACAGTGTAGTAATAATATGAGAAAAGAGATACCAACCAATTGGAATAGATCTGAAAGTACAAAAGAAACAATATTCTGGCCAACTGATTTTCAGTGACAGCATGAAGAGACAACCAGACACATATGCAATCGAATGGAGGACTCGAGCCTCTACCTTATGCCAGCCAAAAAAACCCAACTAAAATGTATAAAGACCTAACTATGAAAGATAAGAACATAAAATTCTTAGAAGGAAACATTAAAACATCTTAACTCTTAGTTAGGCAATGGTATCATAGATATGACATTCCAAAACATAAACCACATTTCATCAAAAACTCCATTGGTAGATAGGAGAGATGGCTTTAGTGCCTAAGGCACTTGCCTAGGAAGCCTACTGACCCAGGTTCAATTTTCCAGTTCCCAAGTCCAGATGCACAAAGTGGTGCATGCATCTGGAACTCATCAGCAATGGATGGAGGCCCTGGCATGCCTATTCTCTCTCTCTCTTTCTCTCCCCTTGCAAATAATTAAATTTAAAACTCCACTAGTAAAATGTGTGCTTTGAAAGATACCATATTCTCTCTCTTTCTCTCCCCTTGCAAATAATTTAATTTAAAACTCCACTAGTAAACTGTGTGCTTTGAAAGATACCATCAAGAAAGTGAAACCGGGTATGATACTATGCACGCCTTTAATCCCAGCACTCGGGAGGCAGAGGTAGAAGGATCACCATCAGTTAGTTCCAGGCCACCTGAGACTACATAGTGAATTCCATGTCACCCTGAGCCTGAGTCAGACCCTACCTCAAAAAAAAAAAAAAAGAGAGAGAGCGAGAAGGTGACGCACAAAACAGAAAATAACCTGTAAATTCAAAATCTGACAAGAATATGTTTTCCAGAATATAAAAAGAACTCTTACAAGTCAATCAAAAAGAATGCACCAGGCTCAGGGTCTAATGCGGAAGAGGTGGCAGAAAGAATGTAAGAGCCAAAGGAAGGGTAGGACTCCTTACAACGTGCTCCCTCCAGCCATAAAATGGCCTCGATATCCATGACCTCATAGTGCCTGACACTACCTACACAAGAGCATCATGAGAGGAGGGAAAGATCATGACATCAAAATAAGAGAGAGACTGATTGTGAGGGGGAGGGGATATGATGGAGAATGGAATTTCAAAGGGGAAAGTGGGGGAGGGAGAGTATTAGCATGGGATATTTTTTATAATCATGGAAAATGTTTTAAAAAATTGAGAAAAAAATAAAATAAGATTACAAAACAGAATGCAGCCGGGCGTGGTGGCGCACGCCTTTAATCCCAGCACTCAGGAGGCAGAGGTAGGAGGATCGCCATGAGTTCAAGGCCACCCTGAGACTACAGAGTTAATTCCAGGTCAGCCTGGACCAGAGTGAGACCCTACCTCGAAAAACCAAAAATAAAAAAAAAAAAAGAATACAGATGGCTCAGAGGTTAAGCAACTTGCCTGTAGAAACTAATGACCTGGGTTCGATTCCCCAGTACCCATGTAACAGGAGATGCACAAAGTGGCACATGCACCTGGAGTTTGTTTGCAATGGCTAGAGACCCATTCTCTCCTTCCCTTCCTCCCTCTCTCTCGCTCTACTTGCAAATAAATAAATAAAAATATTTTTTTAAAAAGGCAATGCAGTTTCGAATGGGCAAGGGCAAATATGTCACCCAAGGCTTACAGACGGTGAGCAATGGACAGTGTTTGGTACACAGCTCAGGGAGATGTACATCAAAACCACATGAGCACCGCATACACCCTCCTGGCAAGTGACAAGTACTTCAGCAAACAGAGCACAGGACTCTTCACCACTGCTGGTGGAACTGTGAAGATGAACGGTAGCTTCCAAAACCAAACTGGCAGGCTGGAGAGGTGGCTCAGTGGTTAGGTGTGCTTCCTGCTTAAGCATGAGGGTCTGAGGGGCCTGAAACTAGCCCAGTTCAGGGCTGGAGAGATGGCTTGGCAGTTAAGGCACTTCCTTGCCTGCAAAGCCAAAGGACCCAGGTTCAATTACCCAGGACCCACATAAGCCAGATGCACAAGGGGACGCACACATCTGGAGTTCGTTTTCAGTGGCAGGAGGCCCTGACGAGCCCATTCTCTCTCTCACTCTCTCTCATAAATAAAAATAAAAATATTTCCAGGCGTGGTGGCACACACCTTTAATCAGAGCACTCAGAAGGCAGAGGTAGGAGGATCATTGTGAGTTCAAGGCTGCCCTGAGACTACATACTGAATTCCAGGTCAGCCTGGACTAGAGTAAAACCTTACCTCAAAAATAGATAGATAGATAGATAAGATAAATGCATATAAATAAGTTTTTAAAAACTAAGCTGGGCATGTTTAGCACATGCCTTTAATCCCAGCACTCAGGAAGCAGAGGTAGGAGGATCGCTGTGAATTCAAGGCCACCCTGAGACTACATAGTAAATTCGAGGTCAGCCTTAGCTAGAGTGAGACCCTGCCTCGAAAAAAGGAAAAAAAAAATCTATCCCAGTTCAAATCCAGAGATTCCACATGAAACAAGTGGGTGTGGTCACACACCTGTAACCCCAGTCCCACAGGGGAGGTAGTGACCTGAGAATCAGAGCCCAGAACAGTAAAAAGAGACTTTGGCCAAACAAAACCAGGCAGAAGAGCAGCAAGCAAGCACCGAACATTTCACTCCTGCCACTGCAGGTGAGCATATGTGACTCTACAAGGGCACATACATATGCATACACCACACACGCGCACATGTACACGCACACAAGAAGCAACTGGGCAGTTCATTAAAAAAGTTAAGGTTACCATGTGATCCAACAATTCTACTGCTATGTATACACACAAGGAAACTGAAAGCATATCCACACGAAATTATGCAGACATAGCAAAAGCATTCAAAATAGCCCCAAATTGTCAATCACTGGGTGGGTAAACAAAACGTGGCATTTCTATATGACAGAATATTATCTGGTGATCAAAAGGAATCGAGTGTCAGGCGTGGTGGCGCACACCTTTAATCCCAGCACTCTGGAAGCAGAGGTAGGAGGATCTCTTGTGAGTTTAAAGCCACCCTGAGACTACATAGTGAATTCCAGGTCAGCCTAGGCCACAGTGAGACCCTACCTCAAAACGCATCCAACAACATGAATCAACTCTGACAACATGCTACGCCACAAGACACGAATGGTTACATATTGTGTGATCCCATTTACATGAATCTGAGGAGGCAGACCCTTGGCAGAATGAAGGTGAAGGTTCCAGAAGCTAGAAGGGGACAGTGGGGAAATATCTAAGTTAATTTGGGTGTGATAAAAATATGCTATAACTCCAACACTAAGGAGTATGAGGGAGGAAAATTGAGAGTTCAAGGCCAGCAGGACCCTGCCTCAAAATTCCAAATAATAAATAAAGTATTTTGAGGCATGTGAATTATATCTAAGTTATTTTTAAAAGCTGGAAGAACTCTTTTCCATCCAGGAGACAAATTCAAACAGTAGGCCAGTACACGTCAGAACTACCCAAAATGGCCAACCACAAATCAACAATGAGCACAGCAGACGAATCCTATTCTTCAGTCAGTAACCTCTAGGTCAGTCCGGCTCTCAGCCTCAGTCACAGTTTCTGAACAGAGGTTCATTCAGATGCATAGCTGCCAAAGTGTGGGGAGTATGTAGCTACTGTGTGCTCGGTGGAGAGTGCTTAAGTACTGTGTGCTGCGCACTTATGGGACGTCCGTCCGTATCATCGCCTCCTAGGTCGTAAAGCGCTGCTGCGGAAGGTGGAAAGAATGTGAGGCCCGAGGGTGAAGAGGGTGTATGGACCACTGTTCCACGTTTGTTCATCGTCACTGCACAGCTGGGCTTTCCCGCACAAGACTGAAGCCAGCAACACTCCCCCGTGGAGGAGAGCCCCCCACCCCCCGCCCCGTGACTGCTGGCAAATAAAGGCTCCTGGGAGGGTCCTGTTCTTCACTAGGGCAGCCACCACCGCTGAGTTGTGCAGGCTCCAAATAAATGGCATGCGTGGCCCCTACTCCCCACTCTCATGTACGCAGCCCTAATTTAACCACGTAGGTCTTGGTCAGTCCTCCTCCACAGACAGACAGACAGACACACACACACACACACGTAAAAGCAGGAAGAATAGTTGGGGAAAAGACAATGTTACATTATATACATGTATTAAACTGTCAAAATTTTAAAAGTGAAATAAAAAATAGATGATAGATGAATAATTGATAGACAGACAGAAAGATAGCTCAAATGAACTGCATTTGTTAACTTCAAATCCCAATGTCCACTGGCATTTTGGGGATTGAGATAATCAGTTCTTGACTATTAAGAAACTAGAAGAGGGCTGGAGAGATGGCTTAGCAGTTAAGGTGCTTGCCTGTGAAGCCTAATGACTCAGGTTCAATACTCCAGGTCCATGTAAGCCAGATGTACAAGGTGGCACGTACGTCTGGAGTTCCTTTGCAGCAGCTAGAGTCCCTGGTGCGCCCATTCTCTCTCCCTCTCTGTTTCATATAAAAATACATAAATTTTAAAAGAAACTAGGATTTGATGGGTAGCTAAGTTTTCTAGGACAGCATCTCCTGCCCCCTATTCCTTCCCTGGCACATAGATTAACAGCAGTAGCAGCCATTACACACCCAATACAGACACTTTCACCATGACAGCAATGACTGGCTGGCCTAAGAAAAAGACTAAAAATATTGGTAACTTGGGTTCTTCCATCAGATATTCTGATTTAATTGGTCTACCTGGTTTGGTTAGCAAAGTAACAGGCTTCATTCTGGCATTTTCACAGACTACTTGTTTTGTTGATTTAATTGGTCTACCTGGTTTGGTTAGCAAAGTAACAGGCTTCATTCTGGCATTTTCACAGACTACTTGTTTTGTTGATTTAATTGGTCTACCTGGTTTGGTTAGCAAAGTAACAGGCTTCATTCTGGCATTTTCACAGACTACTTGTTTTGTTGGTTTAATTGGTCTACCTGGTTTGGTTAGCAAAGTAACAGGCTTCATTCTGGCATTTTCACAGACTACTTGTTTTGTTGATTTAATTGGTCTACCTGGTTTGGTTAGCAAAGTAACAGGCTTCATTCTGGCATTTTCACAGACTACTTGTTTTGTTGGTTCTCTTCCCCAGCTCCCTTGTGCTCTTTCGCCTCTAGCAGTCAGTCCGCTCACATTCCATTTATTTGTCACCCCTTGAGCTTCCTACATATACATGTACATGTACATACACATACACACACACATATACATATGCATGCATACATACACGTAGATAAACATTAAAAGCTGGGCCCACATGAGCCTGAGTAGGTGGCACACTTGTCATTGTGTCTGAGTTATTTCACTCAGTATGATTTCCAGAAGTATCCATTTTCCTGACATTTTCATTTTTCTTTAAAATTGAGTAAAGTTCCATGTACAAGTCCCAGACAGGCACGGTGGTACATACCTGGAATCTCAGCTACTCACTCCAGAGGATTACAAATTCGAAGCCAGTGCCAACTACACAGCAAGATGCTGTTTCAGAGTAAAATTTTCTTTTAAGTTCCCCTAAGGAGTTTTAATATATTCAGGCAGGGCTGAAACCCAGTGAAGAGGAATGTGATCTTCCTCAACACTTGTTTATCTATATATAGTGTTCTGTTCTCATACAGATGGTGTCAATGTTTTCACCTCATTAACCAGCTGACCCAAAGATTAGCTAATCTTCACCCAGTGGCCCTCAAGCTCTGTAACGCCATGTAAGGAGCAAACCACAAAATAAATCCTTCCCACTCAACAGCTTCCCATATTTCTTTTAAAACTCTTGATAAATTGAGTTAAAAAAAAAGACTATAAAAATTAATTACTGTCTAAAAAGGGACTGAAAGAATGGCTTAGCAGTTGAGGCATTTGCCTGCAAAGCCAAAGGACCCAGGTTCAATTCCCCAGGACCCAGGTTAGCCAGATGCACAAGGTGGTGCATGCGTCTGGAGTTCATATGCAGTGGCTGGAGGCCCTAGTATGCCCATTCTCTCTTTCTCTGTCAAATAAATAAAAACAAACTTGAAAAACCAAAAATAAATAAATAAAAATAAAATATTTAAAATAAATAAAAAATAACTGGAGTTAAAAATAGATTTCAAGAGCTGAAGAGATGGCTTAGTGGTTAAGGTGCTTGCCTACAAAGCCAGAGACCCAGGTTCGATTCCTCAGGTCCTACATAGCCAGATGCACAAGGCAACACATGCATTTGGAGTTTGTTTGCAATGGCTAGAGGCCCTGGCATACCCATTCTTTCTCTATATTCTCCCCTTCTCCCAACCTCTCTCTCTCTCCCTCTCTCAAATTACTTATTTGAGAGTCAGAGAAAGAGAGAGAAAATAGGCACACCAGAGTCTCCAGCCACTGCAAACAAATTCCAAACACATGTGCCACCTTGTGTATCTGGCTCACGTGGGTCCTGATCGAACCAGGGTCCTTTGGCTTTGCAGGCAAATGCCTCAACCACTAAGCCATCCCTCCATCCCCCCAAAAAATATTAAAAAAAAAACTAGTGCAAGCCTATAATCCCAGCACTCAGGAGGCAGAGGTAGGAGGATCACAATGAGTTCAAGGCCACCCTGAGACTACATAGTAAATTCCAAGTCAGCCTGGGCCAGAGTGAGACTCTACCTCAAAAAACCAAAGAGGAAAAAAAAAAAAAAAGCAACTGCAGGGCTGGAGAGATGGCTTAGTGGTTACGGCACTTGCCTGTGAAGCCCAAGGACTCACGTTCTACTCTCCAGGTCCCACATAAGCCAGACACACAGTGATACAAGCACGTAAGGTTGCACATCTGCAGTTCGAGTGCACTGGCTGGAGGCCCTGGCGTACCAATTCTCCCCCCGCCCACACATTAACAAAACAGCCAGTGTGCTGGGCTTGCCTCAAAAGAAAAGCAACTGAGGGCTGGAGAGATGGCTTAGCGGTTAAGCGCTTGCCTGTGAAGCCTAAGGACCCTGTTTCGAGGCTCGATTCCCCAGGACCCACGTTAGCCAGATGCACAAGGGGGCACACGCGTCTGGAGTTCGTTTGCAGAGGCTGGAAGCCCTGGCGCGCCCATTCTCTCTCTCTCTCCCTCTATCTGTCTTTCTCTCTCTGTCTGTCACTGTCAAATAAATAAATAAATAATTTAAAAAAAAAAGAAAAGCAACTGAAAATAGGTGTCTGGGTGCATACCTAGCATCTCAGCACTCAGGATTCGAAGGCAGTCAGTGTGTACTATATATAGAAACCCTATTCTTTTGTTGCTGTTGTGTTGGTTTGCTTGGCTTTTTGAGGGAGACTCTCGCTCTTGCACAGGCTTACCCCAAACTCGCAACAACCCTCCCACCCCAGCCTCACCGTGCCTGGCTTCAAGCAGCCCTATGCTTTTGAAAAGCTGCAGCAATTGATAAAATTGTTTCCGGTATTTTGCTTGCAGGACAAATATTACAGATTCATTTTAATGGGAATCTTTGAAATATATTTATTTTTAGGGCACCTGGGCATCTTTATGCTGTTTTCTTGTGTCTTTCTTGCAATAAAAGGTACATATATTACATTAAAAAAAAAATCCTGGGCTGGAGAGATGGCTTAGTGGTTAAGGTGTGTGCCCACGTAGCCTGAAGAGTCAAGTTCAATTCCCAAGTATACACGTAAACCACATGAACAAGGTGGCACATGCGTCTGCAGCTTGTCTGCAGTGGCTAGAGGCCCTGGCACACCCACTTGTGAGCACACTCTCTCTCTTACAAATAAATGTGTATGTGTATGTGTATATATGTGTACATGTGTGTATGTGTGTGTGTGTTTCTGTTAAATCCTGCTTGATTGGAGAGATATAATGTACTGCTAACTGCTTCCAAACTTTTCAGCACACTTGAAGTCATCACTAATCTGTCTTCAAATCCATACAATCAGCAGAGAAAAATCTGCAATCTTA